>NC_069724.1:23559020-23689020 GCF_027358585.1 Pangasianodon hypophthalmus
AGCATTTTTTTGAGTTTACTCCCCGATGCCATGGATGAATAGAATTGAAAATTGTTTGTATATAAACACCACATGTGGAGTCAGCAGGGCAAATATCACGAGCTACGAACAAACATCTGGAACCGAAAAGCACAGATAATATTTTGTAGCGGGGGGAAAAATGAACCATACAACCTTCTGTTACGTTCATTGAAGGTGCCTCACCAGTCCGCTTCTCATTTGCATAAAGGTGAACTCCGCCTAGTTTTTTTTTCCCCGCCCACTTTACTTCACCAGCAGTCGCTTGTTAATTTTAACAGCTCATTTGAATAAATTTAGTCTTGGTCTTCTGAAAAAATATAACAACTATAATTATAGTCATATTTTAGTTATCAGGTTGTTGTTAATTTTGGTCTAGATATATTTGAAAAACTATCGAGGTTTCTGCATCACACGGCTACGACATGCCGTAGCTTATGTCAACATGATTAACAGTTTTATAGATATTTTGTACTCTATATGGTATGATGATATCTGCAAGCCCCGCCCCCTTTCCTCATGTTACATTAGTCCTGTGCCCTCGCTTTCTGTCACAATAAATAGAGAATGTATTGAGTTTCGAGTTTCAGAAGATAGTCAAAATAAACACTTTCAGTTTTTGATGAAAGAGGAAAAAAAAGGATGAAATCTTTTGACAGATCCAACGATTAAACAGCAGAATGTCAAATCTGACACTTTACACATCATTTGAACGGTAGCTTAATGATGACAACGTAAGAGATTTTGAAATGTGTTTAGACGGAAACCAGCCAGAATGTGTTAATTCACACTTAGGCCTTTGACTGTGCAATAAGACTGTAGCTGTGATCTTATTTAAGATGCACAGTCAGATTATCAGAAATAGAAGTGTGTGTATATCACCCATGAAGCACTGAGATGTAAACGTGTGTCAGTAAGTGTGTTCTCATATTAGAAACGTGTGCTTCTTATGTAGGATTTGTTGTAATGGTGTATAACTTGTCTTGTTTCTGCAGGAGGCCAGTGTTCATCGTGGATACCAGCAGCCTCAAAGTGAGTGTGTGTACGCGTGTGAGTGCGTGTGCCTGTGTATGTGTGTGTGAGTGTGAGAGTGTGCATGTGTATGTGAGTGAGTGTGTGTGTGTTTCCACTCAGGATGTATGAGAAAGTTCACTGTGCATTACAGTTGCTGAGTGCAGTGCACATTAAAATAAAAAAAAAAAGATATTATCATTTAACCAAGCTATGAGGTTAAAGCTGATAACAAGTCAGTGCATCTTATAAGCCGAGTTTCAAGACAGTTGCAGCTCAGAGTTTGGTGCTGGGAGGCGTGGCTTAAAGTTTGGTGGTGGGTGAGAATATAGTTCCAGTTTAATTTCTGTATGTAGTTATTTTAAGACTGACTGCTAATTCTGTACATTCTGCTATTTTATGATCCTAAAGAAAAACTAAAGAAACAGATTTTAGGCACCAGACGTCTCAGTTTTGGGTTGTTGAGCGAAAACTTCCACTGTACAAACTGTAAGAAACAGGAAATGAATCTTCAACATCTGGTTTTAGGGCAAATGCAGTTTATTACTGTTATTATTATTAGTAGTAGTAGTTGTGGTGGTGGTAGTGATGGTGATGATAATAACAGAAAACTTTTCATACACATGGTAGTTCAAAGTGTTTTATAATAGAATTATATGATGAATGTAATCTAATAGAATGCACACGATTAAATAAAACATGAAGTAAAATGATAAAGACAAGCCTAAACATAAGGAGAATAAAGACGAGATGAAAAAAAGATTTTAAAAAATGTAAAAATTAATAACAAGTAATATCATACAGAGTGTCCAGAAAGTCAGGAACCAGTGGAAATGTGAGCAAAATGCGCAAAAACATGATACAGTAGCTGAGAAAACATGTAGAGCATACTTTGTAAATATAAAATTTTAAAAATTAAGTATTTGTAGTTTTACTCTCATTGACTCCTGACTTTTTGGACACAGGATAAAATAAAACACAAAGTCGAAAGTACATAAAAAAGCTTAAGGAGAGGAGCACATAAACGTAGAATAAAAATAAATATATTTAAAAATAGAATTAAATAAAATCTGAAAAAAGTATAAAGTAATTTAAAGAAGTAATTAATATTATGAAATAAAAATACATTTTAAAAAACTGTGAGGAAGTGCTTTCTATTAAATGCCAAATGAAAGTTTTTTTTTTTTTTTTTTTTTTTTTTTTAAAATAGTGTGCTGAGCTCAAGTGCATAATGTGAAGTGGTGTTGCGTTCCACGGTTAAGAAACAGAGGAACAAAGTCGATATTTTACTGAGGAGATTTCTAGAAAGCAGAAAGTGAGCAATTTCACAATTTTCTCTTCACATGTCGCATGTTTACTCTTCTCTCCTTTCTCGCTACAGAGCACAGTGAGTCACCACCGAAAGCTCCGCTGTCACCCGTTCACCAGCACCCAGTGTGAGTCTCATTAACCTTTCTATACATTTCAGTGTGCAGACTGTATGTTGTCAATTTACCGTAAATGCTGGAGTAGCACGCCTCCCGTAAATACACTACACAAGGAGCATTAAATGAAGCGTATTAAAATGATAATATTGTCAAAAAGATTATGTTTGTGCTGTTTTGCTGTACAAGTCCCATGACCTGCTAGAAGGCAAAAAGTCTCAGTATCTGATCAGGTTGTGTCTGATCTCACCGATCTGTTTGTCTGATCTTGTCATAGCGTGTGTGAGGATGGTGGCACAGCTGTGTTGGCGCCCGCCTGTGGAGCAGAGTCTGGGAGCTCCAGTGACTCGGAGAGCAGCTCTGAGTCTGAATCCGACAGCGAGAGCAGCGACAGCGGCACGGATGAGACGCCACCTGCTCCCAGGAGTAACACACCACCAGCAAAGGTACACGAGCTCACAGTTTGCCTGAAACAACACATTATTAGCAAAGATACACACACACACACACACACACACACACACACACACACACACATATTCACACAATGTTCCAGCAACAGCAAGACTTCATCACCCAAACAGTGTGCAAGTATAGACATGATTTGATTGCACACACACACACACACACACACACACACACATACACAGACTGTCTCTTCTGTTCTGGATAATCAGATCGTCACGTCTGTTGCACTTGTGTATTTTTATTTTATTTTTTTAAAGCATTTTGTCTTTTTTTTTTTTTTTTTTTTTTTTTTTTTTTTTTTTTTTTTTATAAATGACTCTGCGGCGATATTTTCAGGCATGTTTGATATTTTCAGAAATGGAAGGGAAACCAAGAGGAAATGAAATTAATCAGCTGTCACGCGGAGCAGATCTCTGAATCCGGTTTATTATTCCTCTAGTTGTGGGAGAACAAGGGCAAAATACGCAATAGTACGCACAATAATAATGTTTCTGTAAGAAATTATTTGCCATGACAGACCCAATCAGTTGTCAGGAGCAGAAAAAACAAACAGGACATGATTCCTAGCTACATATTTTTGCACTGTACCTCCAGTTGTCTTTGCGTCTTCACAACCAATCCTTCCTCAAGATTTTCCCCTTGTTTCACCTTTTGCTTGTTTTTTTTTCTTGTTTTTTTACATAATAGTGCAGAAACCACCGCAGCTAGTTGCTCTTAACAAAATCGCATGTTTATTTTGGTGAGATTGGTGGATTAGGCATGTTTCAGCAGGGATCTCTCCAGGTAAAAGAGAGTGTAATGTGTGAGCCTTGTCTGTTATCACTTGTGAATTCTGGTCACCGCTACGTCCACAAAACAAGAAGTCATGTGGTGTGAGCAATACAACGATTCTGAAGATTTTGAATCTGAGAAGTCGTGTAGTGTCCACATGGCCACAAGAAATGAGAAAAAAGAGGAACAAACAATTACCTAAGGGATGATGATTAATTCACAATGATCAGCTAACTCATACACACACTGTACTGTAGATCCGCTTTACTCATATCCTAAACACCATAAAAATCTCTATCTATACTTGGCAGACCTGCTTCTAAAATATATCTTACAGTCCACTAAAATTAATTAGCTTTAATTTAAGTACACTGCACAGGGCTCAATGTTGTTCTGTGCTTGGACCCCGCAGATCGCTGCTTGCAGCTATATTTTATCCTTCGTCTTTTTTTTTCTTCTTATTTTTTCTCTACTAAAACAAATTATGCAGCCAGAACCATAAAGCGTGTAGACGTGAAACTTCAACAGTTAATAAATATAGAAACCAGGAAGAAAAAAAGCAGAGTGATTGTGATGAGTCAGGGTTTAGAGATCTTTCAGATTGTTTAAAAGTGATGGTGAGAGGGAAAAATGATCTTTATGTTCTGCGCTTTTAGGATTTCAGCCGCCAGAACAGGAAGCGTGTTTGAGCCCTGAACACACACTTTAATTAGAGTATTATTCTTGTGTATTCCCGTCAATACAGTAACAGAATGAAAACATATTTCGGATCGTTGAAGCCGCCTACAGTAGGAAGTAGCTGAATGGGTTTGGTGGTTGCACTTCAGCATGCCCACGTCCAGTCCTACCACCGAGCACAGATTCTCCAGTTCACGAAAGGTCAACAGTGACAGCAAAATGCCTCAGCCACATTCTTATTTTATACAGCCGCAAAAACCTCATGAAACAATCAGCTCTAGAAAAAGTAGTCTGTGGGTTTTGCTTTGGCAACAACAAAGCAGTGCCATATTTTAGAAACTGGTCACTTCTGAATTTATTTGCACAAAATAATTCAAATCTGAGTTTACCTAAATACGCACTACACTCAGGTGTGACCTTTTTTCCTCTCTCTTTCTTGACATTAAGGCAAAAAAACCTCTCAGCTTTTCATGTTGCCAAGAAATCATAAGGCACAAACTCTTCTGCCTTGAAAACTATCAGCGAACGTAACGTTACAGCTTTACCTCTGACTGTTACAAAACTCTGACACTGGAGACTCCTTCCATAAATGTTAAACAAACATCTCCTCACAGAAAACTTCACCATATCAATGATTGCACACACTTTTATGTGTTTATGCAGTGCATCCTCTCTGCAAATGAGCTGTTACTATAGAAACCATAACGAGGTAGAACGAGTGCATTAATAAAAACCTGTGATTTGCAGCTTCACTGCTGTCAGAGCTGCTGTTACAGAAAATTAATCAACACCCTCTGACCAATCAGAATCCAGAATACAACAGTGCTGTGGCATAAATGCTGTTAAGTGGCTGCTGAATGAAGGAACTTTTCAGATTAACTGTGGACGTCTTAACTGTGGTAACGCAAGCAGGAATTGAAGAGAGAGGAAAAAGAGGCATGTGTAATAAGAAATAAGAATAACGTAATATGTAATAAGAATAAGAAAAAAGAATAATGTAATAAGTAAAAGACTAGGGAAAGAAAGTAAGTTAGGAATTGAAGTTGCTTTAAAGCAAAAAAGTCCTCCACTAGATGAATTTATCATTCAGAATTTACAGATCTTTCTGGAGTTTTATTTTAGTGGTAAATTTTTGCATGTTTTATACTTTAAATTGTGATGTCCAGTATGCTTCACGTGTTTTTTTTTTTGTCTGTGTCTGCTTTTGTCACTTTATATATGTATATGTGTGTTTATATATCTATATGTGTGTGTGTTTGTGTGTACACCCCAGGCTGAGGGGCCGAAAGACATCAACTGGCAGTTGATCAGTTGGATCAAGGAGAGCCAGCAGAGCCTGAACCCTCAGAACCATGCTGACGTTGCATCAAAACCCAACCCCAAACCTGCGACCAGCACCAAATCACAAACGCACACTCGCGCCGAGGAGGATTCCAAACCCAAAAATAAGAAACACTACAACTCTCGTACTGCCCCCGCTCAGCCCGAGTTCAGCGACGCCAATCCCGAGGCCAAACCCGCCCCTGTGAACCAACACGCCAGCCACAAACCTGCTTCTAATGCCAATGCAGAGGCAGGAAACCGAAAAACAGTAGGTGATACCCACCTGAGCAAGAGCACCAAAGCCCAGAGCAGCCTGCATGTAGAAAGCGTGGAGGTGACGCCCCGCAACAAAGATGCCACATTCACAGAAAGGCCAAAGGTCAAGACGAAAACTAGCCATGAGAAGAAATCCGAGAGCAGAAAATCAGCCAAACGTTCGTCTTCGGAAAAAAGGGACGGGAAAGAAGCGGTTGCTAAGACTGCCACGATGGTGGTGGAGGACAAAAAGGAGGCGGAGCTTGTTCGCCCGTCCTCCCCGCCACCCAAAAACAGCGTAACAGTAACTCATGCGCCCTCCAAGAGCTCCAAAAAGAGCCGGGCTCCCTCGCCAATGACGGACAGGAAATCCAAATCCACGGCATCCAAATCGTCCGTCGACGTTCCTCTCACTCTGGTGGTGAAGATCCAGCTCAGTCAGCTGTCCAGAGTACCACAGGTACCCAAAGCGACGAAGACGGGAACCAGCGCTCATGTGGAGACCCCTTTAAAGAAACCGAGCCAGGAGAAAGAACCTGGTAAAGCGGGCAAGAAGAGACCTGTGAGTTTCTCTTTACCTGATTTTTCCGGGACGTTAGCGGTTCTAAACTCTGTTAGATGCTAAGTAACTGGATGTTTTGGTTAATTGGTTTGTGGTAACACATTGTTGCCATTTTTAATCAAATTTACACTATGAAACAAATTTGAACTTTTTTGCAACTCACGCTAACTATACCAACTTTCGTCTGTGAAGCATAGCTACAGATAAGATCACAATCCACCATTATCCATTATCAAAGGTATTATTTATTATTGAGCTCTTATCTTTATTAACCTGTTGGCCTTGAATTGAACGGGTTTAATCTAAACCTTAATAACTCAAAAAATAATCTGCGCAAATATTCTATTTCTATTCTAAGTCTACTTTAAATAATGCCAATTTATGCATTCTATCACTGAGGAATGAAAAAGCTCTAGAGCGTCAATAAATCTCCAGAATATAACTGTACAGATTTGAATAGTAAGCATAAGATTTAAATTACAGATGGAACAATATGACTTTTTCTTCATTTTTTCCTAATTCAGATACTGAAACCTTGAGTAGCAGCTGATATTGATATCCATCCGATATTTTTTTCTTTAAAAACTAAGAAAAAAATCACAAAGCTAATAATATGTCTTACAAAAAAGCAGCTTTTTAAAATTGTTAAACTCATACACACAAAAATCACTTGGAGTGCAAATATAATGAGGTATGAAATATAAATATAATATAAATCAGTCCTAACAGAAAATACAGTCAAGTCTTTCCAGTTAAAAATGTTTTTTTTTTCAAGTTCAATTCCAATCTAGTCCGTTTTTTCCAGTATCAGATCTAATTCGTCTAATTCAGATCGATATCTGATCCACCTATTTTTTTTTGTTTTTCCCTCGTATCACCCCGATACTGATCCCTGGTACTATATTGGATCACTGCCATCTCCAGTTTAAATAGTTGTGTTATGTTCATAAAATAAATCGATGCTGAGATGGTTTTGTAGTTAAAGCAGTCCCTGGTTCTAAAACGTTTGAGAGCACATTGTGTCAAACATGACATTAAGTGTGTGTGTGTGTGTGTGTGTGTGCATATAAATATGCAGCTGCAGTAAAATAAGAATAGTAACAGCCCTGGAGTCAGAAGCAGTGAGTAAATCATTAATAACTGCAACCCGCTCAGGTTGCACGGAAAGATCGCAGACTAGATTGGAACGTTTAATTGATAGAAATCCGGATGTTGATTTATAATTTAGATTCCTACGAATCTGAACCGTCCTCTTCCGGGTGACACCAGATAGTAGGGTTATGAATCATTACAGGATACTAGTGTAGAAGGGATATATACTTATGATTTGAGGTGTGTGAAGATACACCAGTGTCCTTTTTTTTTTTTTTTTTGAGAATTGTCATCTCTCCTGCATGTTGGTGAGTGACTGAGGAGGGACCAGTTAGTTACTTGGAACAAAATTGGCATCAAACAAAAACAAAAATTGAAGAAAAATGATCAAATTTAGCATGAGTTTCTGTGTGTGCGCGTGTGCGTGTGTGTGTGTGTGTGTGTGCGTGCGTGCGTGCGCGTGTGTGTGGGACGATGGAAATAGCTTGTGTAAGTTATGGTTAAGCAGATGACAACACTTCTCTGTAACGGATACACACACACACACACACACACGTTCTCTTATATTGACTCAGTGACAGTCCTGAGACTTTATTTTTTGACAAATGCTTGTTTAAGGGGAAACTCTGGAAAAGGTTTCTAAGATCATTGTTGATGAATTTCAACTAATTCAATAAACACAATTTATATAACCGAGGGAACTGGGGATTGAGGAAAGATAGGGCTAAAATGCCAGGACTTGTGAATAGAGTCACACTATATGGCCAAAAGTTTGTGGACATACTAAGTTTCTGTGTGCTTGTTGAACTTCTCATTCCAGATTTATTCCCCCTTTACTGTTATAATAAGCTCCACTCTTCTGGGAAGCTTTCCACTAGATGTTGGAGCGTGGCTGTGGGGATTTGTGTTCATTCAGCTACAAGAGCATTAGTGAGGTCAGGCGCTGATGTTGGGATGTCGAGGAGGTCTGGGGTTCAGTCGGTGTTCCAGTTCATCCCAAAGGTGTTCAGTGGGGTTGAGGTCAGAACAGGTCTCAGCCTCTTAGTTCCAGTGAAGGGAAACTGTAACGCTACAGCACACAAAGACATTCTATACAATTGTGTGCTTGCAACTTTGTTTGGGGAAGAACCTCATATGGGTGTGAAGGTCAGGGGTGCACATACTTTTAGCAGTGTAATGCATTTGCAAACATTACCAGAATTTCCAAAAATTCATTAGCAGCGCTTCCTGGAAGAATGCGGTCACTCAAAATGTTGCTTCTTTATTAAATTTTAATTACAGTCTGTTAAGAATAATTAAGAAAAATATAATAATAAGAAGAAGAATATAAGAATAATTATCATTTATTCTTATAAACACCCTGCAGTAGGGCTGGGCAGTGTGATATTTTATCCACTTTTCAGCAATATCGCATTCTTTAACACTGTTAAAATAATTTTTTTAATAATGATTACAAACACTACTGGGAAGCTGATGATTTCCGTCTTTCTACTGTAAAATGATTTTAAAATCTGTTTTTAAAAAATTATAAGATTTTTGTACTCATTTTGAGTTTTAAATATTAATCAATATTAAATATCATTTAATATCAACTCTGTTTTTTTTAATAGTTTTTTTAATGCAACACTTTTGTTTAGCTGGAGCTTTGTTAGCAGTCCTATATATCATGATACATATCTTGTATAAAAGTATCGTGATATGATATTTTGGTCGTATCGCCCAGCCCTGCCCTGCAAGTTGTTATGAGCTGGAGTGTAAAAAAGGGTCAATGAGTGACCCAGATTTGAAGATGACACCGTGTGTGTGGTTTTTATTTTTACTCAGGCTGATCACAGTGAGCTCTCTGTGCCAAAAAAGAAGCCGAAACTGGAAAAAGACAAAGAGGGAAAAACGTCATCTTCATCTCAGCACAGTTCCAGCAAAACAGAGTGAGTCACACACACACACACACACACACACCACTGTCACAGCAGACTGTTTTATAGATGGGCTCCTTTTTTTTTTTTTTTTAAAGTACATTACAGTCTAGCTCAGAGGCTAAAAATAATAAACAATGCTGATGTTGCTAACTGGGAAAGTTGGTGTTCAGCTGGTTGGTATTGTGACCGGGATATATAACAGAGACTCACGTGACTGACTGACTGTTTAGCATTACGCTAGTGACGTCACCATTGGGATTTATTCTCCATTAGCTTGTTAGATTAAAAAAAAAAACAAAAAAAAAAACAGTGAAATATTACAGCTATTAAATACCTTTTATTAGTAACCTCTGTTAATTTATAATATCGTATAATATAATAATGTATACATGAAGAAACAGAGTAATTGCAGATTTTACAGTGTTTTAAAATGTGCCTCTCTGTCATACAGTGTAACGGCAGCATTAAATATTAAAACGAAACAATATGCTTTTATTGGCTTAAATAAATAAATGAAAAGCAAACGTGAACAATATTTAAAATAAAATTCAAGCCTGTTTAAAATAAACAGGGAAAGTTATAGAGATTTAAAAAAAAAAATCTTCCAGTGTGTTTGTGGGTTTTTTGTTTGTTTGGTTTTTTTTATTTCTTTTTGTGTTTTTGTTTAGGTTTTTTTGTGTTGCATAATTGGGGGGTAGGTTTTTTTTCATGCAGTGTTTTTGTTTGTTTTGTTTTGTAGTGACGTAGGCATGTAATTGTTTTTTGTTTGTCTTTGGGTGTTTTTTTGTTTGGCTTCTCACAATGTAGGTTTTATTTTTGTTTTAGTCTGCTTTTTATTTTTTGTGGTGTATAATTCTTTTTTGTTGTTTGTTTTTTTTTGTGGTGTAGGCATTTAATTCTTGCAACATGGTTGTTTTTGTTTTTGGTTGGTTTCTCACAGCGTGGGATTAGTTTCTATTAGTTTCTTTGTTTATGTTTGTTTAGTAGTGTATAGTTCTTGCAGTGTGACTTTATTTATTCTTTACTATATTTATTTTAAACTTGTGTTCCAAATAGTATATTTTATCCAAGTAGTAAAGAGTTTATTTCTGTGTAATTGTATTTTTGATCATTTTCCTGAATGGCTGGTATTTTTCTTAAAAATGAATAACTGAATATGTCGGACGGTTACGGGACAGAACTTCACACACCTCCATATGTAACGGAACGGAAAGTCCCTGATCTTCCAGCGGTAATGAAACTCCAACCGCTCTGTCCTGACCATGTTCTCATCCTCACTCCATCACAGAGCACCAAAGAGCAGCCGCGAGGAGACGGACAAGAAGAGCAGCAAGAAGGTTCCGGCTCCTGCTCCTCACAACCCGGGACACAAGCGCTGCTCTGGAGAGATGGAGGAGAGCAGCACCTCGGGCAGCAAGCACAAGAAGAAGAGCTCGAGCAGAGAGGAGCACAGCAAGAGCGACAAGGTGCGAAACAAAATGGAGGCGCTTTACAGATCAGATGTGCTAGTGTTTAAGATTATTAGACTTTTTAAAAAATAAATAAATAAAGTAAAACAAACAGAGAAAGTAGGGCAAGGCATCCCATGAGTCCAGCATCATAAGGTTCATGTATATGAACCCTCATAATCCAAATAATTCTAACCATAGGAATTTGTGCAATTTGTGTATTGAGACAAAATGGTGGAAAAGTTGAGCATGTTCTGTAAAGCTTTTGTTTTGCTGTTTTTTTTTTCCTCCTATGGTACTGGACTTATGGGACACCCTTATAAAAGCAAAATATAGACATTATAAATTAAAATTAAAAAAAGAATAAATAAATAATACATAGAACATAAGAAAATAATATATAGAAAATAATATATATATATTTTAATTGCACCGGTATATTATCCATTTTTTTTTCTTTTTGTTTTTTTTTTTTTTTTTTTTTTTTTTTTTTTAGCACAGTTGTATTTATTTGGTGCTGTGTAATTTGTTTGGTGTTTTTTTTTTTTTTTTTGTCCTTCCATGTAGTTTAGCTCCAAGTATGCCTTATACTATTTTTTTTTAATGAGCAGTGTGCAAAATGTGTAAATTAATTTGTTAAATAGATTTTTTTTAAATTTCCCCTCCATCTCTCCTTTGTTATAGAAAGCAGCGAAGAGCAGCACATCTGCCCCGGAGTCGTCGGCTTCCTGTGGAGCCCCGGCGGCGCACAGACCTCTGCTCAAGTTTGACGACAAGTAAGAATAAATCCAGAAATGATAGATTACTGAGCAACAGATTTGTGATCAGATCCTGTTTTTTCTATCAAATCCGGGACGTTCCACTTTCTCTTTCAGGCAGTACCCTGTGGATTATCATATGAAGGAAGCCAAAAAGCTGAAGCACAAAGCCGACGCCATGGTAACGTTTCTGCAACTCGTTTGCTAATTAACTTCACACTTTTCCGCAGAATGGTGTAAAGTGGGGAGTTCACCCTATCACTGGAAAATCACGAGGTTATTTTTTGAATCCTGGGAGTCCGGAAGAGCGTAACCAGATGTGTTGGGATGTGTTGTGAGCGCTCTTTGGTCAATCATCTCCTCAATCATCTACCTTTAGATTCTAGAACGAAAATAATCAACGATGGGGTGGTGTGATGAAGCGGAGTTACTCTTAACACACTGACGTTGATTATTTTCCTATAACAGCACGTCCTGACGTGTTTCATTTCTTATACCACAGCAAGTTGCTAAAAATTACAATTTTTATTTATTAAAGAAGGATACACTTTTTACTCTGTCCATAGCTACTTTTAATGTTGTGGAGCATCCACGAAACAACTTCCTGTTATCAATGTAATAGCAGCTATAAACAGTCGTTCTCTCACCGTCCTGTTACTGAGTAACCGTAAAGCATACACTCCTCTGTCCTGAAGACTTTCCTGTGGCGGAAAACAGCACTGGTATAAAATTACCAACATTAATGTAAGAAACATTAATACACGTCTCCTTCGAGACTCGCAGAGACACTAATCCTGGCTGTGTAGGGTTATTCTCTTATACACATACTGTGTTAATTGTCGTCGTAATTAATGGCTTGACAAATTAAAGTTCTGATATGTAATCTAGTAGTGTCCTCTTTATTTAGTTCCTGAGACATTTGTACAAAAGCAGATCTCAAAGGAAATAGTTTGGATGATGCTGAATCATAGTGTTGAGGTGTGTGTGTATGTATGTATGTGTGTGTGTGTGTGTGTGTGAGTGTGTGAGTGTGATTTTCTCATCCTGTTATGTGTGTTTGTCTCTACTCGCTCTAGGTGGATAAAATGGGTAAGGCCTTGAGTTACCTGGATGCTGCCATGTCCTTCGTAGAGAGCGGCATCGCCATGGAGACAGATCCCCAGACGCCCAAGTCAGCTTACACCATGTTCTCCGACACCGTAGATCTCATCAGGTAGGAAGTGTGTGTGTGTGTGTGTGTGTGTGTGTGTGTGTGAACGAGAGAGAGAGAGAGAGAGAGAGAGAGAGGGAGAGGGAGAGAGAGAGAGAGAGAGAGAGAGAGATTTTGAATAAATCTGTTCGTTAATATACATAATATTCATAACATACAACATACACTGTGTCATGCTGTTACAGGAAAATAATCAGTGCTGTGGTGGTGTGATAAAGCGGAGGTTCTGTTACCACCCTAAAGTTGATTATTTTCCAGTAACCGCATGTCTCGAAGTGTTTTATTCCTCTTACGCCACAGCAATTTTCCAATGCGGGCAAGTATTTTATTTACTCATGAACTACACTTTGGACTTTTTATCCAGTTATACTTACATTAAATGTAAGAGGAACGGCCACGAAACAAGCTCATTTACATTATAGCAGCTATTAACAGTCGTTTCCTCACCAGCCTCTCTTTTTCTCTCTCCTGAATTTAATAAGATAAAAAAAAAAAAAAATTTTTAAAAACGCAGCTAGTTGTGTGACAGAGAAACTGCAAAGCGTAAACTCCTCTCTCCTGAAGATGTCGGAAAACTTAAAAGTTACAGCTTTACTCTCTGACACTGGAGACTCCTTCCATAAAGGTTAAATAAACATCTCCTTACACAAAACTTCACCATGTCAGCGCAGTGCAGTTAAGCTTTAACGTTTAAACTTCCTGTCTTTACCTCGAAGCGGAATCTGTTATTGTGCAACACGTTTCAGCGGATGAGGCTTCAAACCACACACATTAACCTGCCGCCTTCTTCTTCTTCTTCTTCTTCTTCTTCTTCTTCTTCTTTGCCAGATTCATCCTGAAGCTGAAGAACTACTTGGACCCGTCGGCTCCTGCGTCAGAGCGAGATTTCTTAGTCCTGTGGTGGGTGTTTTTCAAAACGGAAAAAAACTTTTGATGAGCTCTTTAGTTTCCTGACTTTGTTGTGTAGTTGTGTTGTGTTGAAGTGATGGATTATAGAACGAATCACACGACAGCCTGAGTGCTTATTATTTAATTTATATATTTATAGTGTTTGTATTTGCAGTGCGGTGTATTGTGTGTGAATGTGTGTGTTGAAGTGTTTTATGTTTGCAGTATGCGATGTCAGGCCCTCCTGCAGATGGCGATGTTTCGCTGTAAACGAGAATCGGCGCTGAAGTATTCTCGCACACTCACCGATTATTTCAAGGTAAATCCTCAGATACTTCTGCTTAGCCTCAATTGGATGCTTATTATAAATCTCTTTATTTTTTGTCTTGTTATTTCTGCTTCCTGGCATAGGTTTTCAGAATATATAATGAGAAAAAAGCAGCTTCATGATCTACTGTTTTTCATTGGTTTTGTGTTTTTTTGTGTGTGTTTTTCCAGAGCTCAAAGACGATGCAGGCTCCTTCCCCCTGCATCTCAAAGTAAGTCCCGCCTTCCTGCTTCCTGTCTGCGATGTTAAGGTGTTTTAATACTCTGATGATTTACTAGAGCCACTGAAGAAAAGAGCTGCGTAAATTTCCTCTGTCTGTCACCCAGGAGCTCGTCTCCGATGTCCCCGATGCCGTCTCCGGCGAGTTCGTGCATCTCCAATCCCAGCAGCAGCAGCAGCAGCACTGTGTCCATTCCTCAGCTCATCCAGCAGATGGCGTCATCATACATCAACATCACCGCTCTCTTCCTCAGCGCTCACGAGACATGGGAACAGGCCGAGGAGCTGGCACGCACACGCACCGGTACGTTCAGGACACGCATGAGGTCAAAGGTCATGAACACTTTTCTAATTACTTTCCCATGGGGTACACTGGCAAGTGTAAAAATTGTTAAAGTTTAAAAGGTTAAGTTTCACGCACTGGATTAGATTTTGCTTATTGAATTGCTTTGACTCCACGGAGCTGGTCAAGCTTGGATGTATAATTTTGATTAAAAAATGACGTCAGCCTAATATAGTTTCAGCTGTATCACCACTTTGGCCCCGCCCACTTCATAGAGGAGAAAATCAGGCATGGGCCCAAGTCACCAGTTATTCATACGGTCACATGACCAACATCAACCTCATTAAAAACAGTAATTAATATCTAATGAACTTTCTCTGGGACATAAAGTTACTTCTAAAACATCAGTGTTTATTTTTGGAGCTGAGGAAGGAAAGGAAGGAAAGAAGGAAGAGAATGTAAGAAAGAAAGGAAGAACAAAGAAGGGAAGAAGGAACAGGTAAATAGGACTAAAAGAAGCAGGAAAGGAAGGGAAGCAAGAACTAATTAAAGAAAGAAGGGACAAAGGACTGAATGTAGGAAGGAAGGAAGGAAGGAAAGATGAATGGAGAGAAGGAAGGAAAAAGGGAAGGACTTAAAGTTGGAAAGCGGGAAGAGAAGAAGGAAAAGAGGACGGAAGGAAAGAAAATAGAAGAAAGAAAAAGAAAGGAAGAAATGGAAGGAGGAATTTGATAGTTTTTTGTGATTTAAGACTTTGGCCACTAGAGGGTGGTGTTGTACTACTTCTGAGGTTTAACTTGTCATTGTTTCTTGTTGGACTTCCTGTTTTATGCTCATTTAAGTTTTGTCTTAACTTATAAAGGAATGAGCAAATCATGGATCAGTTTGTCACCTGTGTGTGTGTGTGTGTGTGTGTGTGTGTGTGTGTGTTCGCAGGTCTATTAAGTGATCTGGACAAGGCCCTCAGCCGCCTGAGTTTGACCTCCAGCATGACGGCTCTGGTGCGCTACACTCGCCAAGGCCTCCACTGGCTCAGACTGGACACCTCGAACCCTCGCAGCGGCCCGTGAGCTTGTGTGTGTGTGTGCGTGTGTGTGTGTGTGTGCGTGTGTGTGTGTGTGGGAGGATAACGGGCATCTTTTAATTATTTTATGTTCTGCTTCGGGAAGGAAGGAAGTCTGTTTGCACTTCGTTCTGAAAGAAAGCAAGTTGATGTAAAGGTGGTGAGCGCACGATGCTGACTTTCCTCTCACGGAGAAGAAGCTGAAAATCACTGGAATCACACAGAGAGAGAGAGAGAGAGAGAGAGAGAGAGAGAGAGAAAGAACAAGAGCGCCGCTGGCTTCATCTTTTTTTCTTTCCCATCGCCGCTCTATCGGACAATCAGAGGGAACAAAAATGAAGTCCACACTACATGTTTAAACTTTAACTTTGCACTCGTTTCCTCTTATCATGTGACTGGTTAATTTAAACCCCACGTTTTTCATATCTCCTGTGGAAAACCCAAAAAACTGTGATCTCACTATTATTTATTTCATCTATATTATTATTATTATTAATATTATTATTAATATATTGATCATGAATCTTTTTTTTCCCTCTTTGGAAACACAAACTTTTTTTTACCCTGATGTTGAGGCTTCCGACTGACATGAAATGTTCATTTTTTAAACGTCTTTTCCCGTGATAGAGCTCTGAAGGACACGTTTATCACTCACGCTTCACTGTTTGTTTTTTCCACATCCACGGTGAAGACGTATTTGATTGAAATATGAAATACAAAGCCACTGTTTTTTTGTTTTTGTTTTCAAATTTGAAATCAGTCAACAAAATGTAATTCTACCTCAAGAGGACAACAGAGGCAGAGCAACAATTCAGACACACACACACACACCTGTACCTGCACCTGCACAGACCCAGGGCCTGAGTTGTACCTGAACATGATATCACACCTTTAGTAAATAAAACACTTGTGCCTTATAGTGAAACTGCTGTAATGAAACAAAGCCACCGCAGATCTAAAGATAAAAAAAAAAAAAAGATCTGAAAAGAAAAGATGAACTCGTGACAGCTGTATGTAATGACGTAAATTTCTTGATTCGTATCTGTGGATGTGGGTTCAGGCTTAATGGAGTGTAAATGCACTTTTCAGGGAGGAAACAGGAGTGGCTACGATGCGGGGGGAGAAAAAAACAACCACGATGCCGAAATGGAAAATCCGTCGTGTCCGATCTGCTTTTATAACCAGATTGCGATTGCAAAAGGTGCCAATACTTACAGTTTAGCTGTAGCATTTATGATTTTTAACCTGTTGTTATGGTAACACAGGAGACACCTGAAATTCGCTCGGTGGAAAAGATGATTCACCGAAGGGGAAAGGACGCCGGGGCGTGAAAGACGTATTAGTTTCTGGTGACGTTTTCTTTCGTAAATATATAAATAAAGGACCTGTTTATTATTAAGTAGCACCAATGCAGATGTTTCGCCTTTTACTGTTGCTTAGCGCACATCTGGGGGAAAAAAAAGAATTAGCTAGATAGCTAACTTTCCCACTACATTCTCACCATTTATCATTCAGGCTGTTATCAATTCAATTCAATTTTTTTCGTGAGCAACTTTTTTTTTTTTTTTTCCCAAATCTCAGTGCATTAAAATCTTTTTCCTGTTCTGCCTCAGCAGATTTTCTTGTCACGTGACAGCGGGTCCGTTAGAATAACAGACTTTTTAACGAATGTTTCCTCTTCAGGTGCTCGTAGAGAGAGGTTTCATTTGGTAGAGAGAACAGAACGTTTAACGAAGGAGACGGATCTCGGAAAACTGGTAGCTGTTACATAAAAAACCAGGAGCTTTGTTGTAGGTTTTGCGTTATGTATTAAATATTTAACTGATTACGATAACAGCAAACTGTTTGGTGAACAAAGTGATTGGCCACAATTTGCGGTGTCACTTAGAATTTTTCGTTAAAGCGTCACTTTTAGTGTAATCTGTTCATTTTCTGATGGTTACGTTCCAGCGAGGTTACCTTTCCACTTGTGAGAAGATCTGTGAGGCACCAATCCAAAAAAAAAAAAAAAACACAAAGCAGCCAATCAGAAAGCAGTATTTTTCCTAGCCATTGGATAAATCAAACTGATGTTAATTATTATTTAATTTTATTTAATTTTTTGTAACTACAGAAGAATGCTAACTTTTCTGAAACTTGACACAATGCAAATTTTTCTCTAAAATTCAGCAAACACATTTTCCATTTTGTATTTCAACTGGGTTTTTTTTCTTTGCCTTTTTTTTAATTCTTTTTTGCCCTCCAGAATAATGTAGGCTGGATTTAGAGCAATAACACTTCTTTGGTTTAAAGTGTGTGTGTTTCCTTCCTGTTGTCCACTGTTAAACTTGAGTGCCATGAAAAGCGTTTCCCAAACCAGCTCTACACACACACACACACAGAGTAACTCAGTTCTTGATTTAAAGATGTGTTTTGGAAAACGTTGGCTTTTTATTTTCCTTCCTGAGATTCCCAGCGGGATTCCTGTACTGGAAATGTGAACTTTGTAAGGATCAGGATTGCCGAGATTTAAGGGCTGCACATGAAATCAGAAGATAAAGTGTATTACTGTATTTATTTTATCATGATTATCAGTGAAAGAAATACTCTAGAACTGTTCATCCTATCTGATCATGTAACATTGATTTTTTATTTTTTTTTTCAGCTTTTTTTTTTTTCTTCATATTTTCAATTCTTCCAAAGAACACTGCTTTACTTGTTCTTAAGACAAATTTTACAGGATCTTTTTTCTTTCTTTCTTTTGTTTCATCTCTGCACACTAAATGAAAAGGTCCTCTGTGTTTCTGCATCATGTCGTGTGACCATTCTGTAAAAGTCCGAATCATGTATATGAGTTTGCTTTATGTTTTATATCACATGCGTGAGCTTGTTTTGGTGTGCAAGACGGAGCGTGTTCTTTCTTCCCACACACACAATGAGTTTAAAAACGATGGGGGGAAAAAAAAACACTTTCCATTCAAACTGTTCGGAATCATTTTGTAATTTTGCCTTGTTGGACATATGTAAATACTGTTATGTACAGCGCTGTATAAAGAACGGCAGTGAAATGAGTTTTTTTTCTTTAACTTACAAAAAAAGAGATCTTTTTTTTTCCAAAGCTGTTTATGCAGACGTTTGTAGCTTCAGTGGAGAAGCGTGGGGTCGAGTCGGATCGTCGGTTCCTCTCTGACCGCTGACCACAGCTCTGATTTTTGTCTGATCGTTCACAGGCAATAAAGTTTTGGGGAAAAAATTCAAATGTTGCTTTGTATTTTTCTAAATGTAAAGACACAGAGACAGAAATACTTGTTCTTTGAAATGTGTTTATTTTTGTATTTCAAAAGTACAGGGATAAAAATGTATATACAAGCAACATTTAATGTATTTGTTAGCATTTTGCTATTTTTTGCTTTTTGCTACTAGCTTTAATATAATCTAAAAAAAATTACCTTACAAAAACATTTCAACTCCAGAGTAAAACACTAAAACATAAATGGATTATAATTTGATTAGGTCTCAAACTTCCCTGTAGTTTAGCCACTTTCTGTACAACCTTTAGCCACGCCCACTTCATGGATTCATGTCTCTGATTCTCCACCAAAGTTCGGGTTGCTGAACGTGGGCTGAAAAAAAAGAACAAAGGCAGCATTTCAGTTTATGTAAGGAATAAATCACGCAAGGTTGTGCCACTGTAGGAAAATAATCAGCGTCGGGGTGGTGTGATGAAGCGGAGTTACTGTAACCACCCTGAAGTTGATTATTTTCCTATAATAGTATGTCCTGAAGTGTTTTATTCTTCTTATGCCACAGCAATTACAATTTCTATTTATTAAAGGATGTCATACTTTTTATCCATTTATAGTTACAGTTAATGTTCCTGAAACGAGTTCTTTCCTGTTTTCACTTACGCTATAGCAGCTATAAACAGTCGTTCTCTCACCAGCCTCTCTTTTTCTCTCTTTTTTTTCTATCAGAGACGTCCTGTTTATCTTTGTGTGCTGCACTCAACTTTTACTACATCCGCAATTATCACTGAACTACACTGCAGTTATTAAGCATTAGATGTTGTATTAGTTAGTTATTTAGCTAGCTGGATAAAGCTAAGTTAAAGTTTTAACGTTATCATTAGGTTAGGGAATGCTGTTACAGTTTTACGTTAATCGCTACAATCGCTCAGCAGGACTCCGCCCACATTTTATAGTCAGAATTTTATTTTAAACTACCAATTTCTCTCCAACTAACGTGGCGATGATGCTTGATTTAAGTATGTTGCCGCCAAGGTCATGGTTTCTACTCCAAACTCAGCTAGTTTTAGAGCAAGGTTGTAAAAACAAAGTCTGCAGATGACGGATTTTTTTTTTGGGCTTGTTTAAAAAAATAGTCTTGTTTTAAAGCAAACAATCAGAATGAAATCTAATCAATTTCTGCAAAAGATATAGGCTATGACAAACAAAGGAAAAGTGTAAGTGCTTGGGAAAAGGACAGGGGATTATGGAGGGGTTAACTGTGGTACCAAGTGATGCTACAAATCAGAAATGCGTGCGCACCACGGTGAACTCGGTTCCCATGCAGAGCCTGAGAATGCGTCGGTGTTTTTGGGCTAGTTTCAGGTCTTTTGTGATTTTTGAGATGTAATTGGGCTGGAATTGTAATGTAAGCGGCTCATTGCAGTGTTGAGGAAGAAGCATATAACTCACCACATCGACCTGATTTTTGCTCCTGCTTGGGAGACTGACGCTGCTCAGCTTCACTCCCTTCACCCGAAAGATGTAGTACAACACGGCCAGAACGACCACCACAGCCAACAGAGCTCCGATTACACCCCCGGCAATCGATCCTGCATGAGCTGCAAAACACGCACACACAAACACACACACACAGTTACATGGTCATTATACAGTTCTAACTTCATTCACACTGCAAGTCAGGGTGCTAAGTACTGAAAGTAAATTGATATCTGATTCAATTTCAGAAGATATGACACTCCTGAACTGACCCATAAGCGTGAAATAACTTTTTACGTGAGTAATTTGTGTCATCGGCCATGAGCTGTAAACCATTTGCACTTCTGCAATAGAGTGAAGTGAGCATTGCACCAAACAGCAAACCATCTGATTTTTTTATACTATAAACAGATGCAGTTGTCTAGAAGGACATGATACATTTTGACAAACCTGAAAGTTGTAGCTAGCCACATCTCTGTAGTTACAACAATCTTTTAAAAGTTCTGTGGACTCGACTGAGGTTTAAAGGTGTAAAGCTTGGAGATTATGGAACAGCGTATCTTTTTTTTTTTTTTAAACAAAGGCTTTCTTGATGGTAGACATTTTTAACCCCAATAACCCAAATAAGTCTTCTGATTTTTGTCTAGTCTGTCTTCTATTCACTTCAGTTTTATTTGTACAGCACTTTTAACAACAGCCATTGTCACAAAGCAGCTTTACCGAAATAAATATGTTCAGGATATAAATTTTTTATTTTAATTTTGAAAAACTCCCTGAGACGATATGAGGAAGAAACCTTGAGAGGAACCCGACTCAGAAGGGAACCCATCCTCATCTGGGTGACAGTGCGATTAAAGATCATTCCCTTCTATAACTGTGTACTACATGGTCAAATAGTGCAGTTCAGTAGTTTTCACATGAAGTCTGTTTTGTTGAACTTATCCACTGTTCACTGATGGAGACTTGAGTGCAAAACTGTTCGTGGCAATTGTAGTCCTAAGTCATCATAGCATAACTGTTCATATAAGTTGTGGTCCAAAGCCATCTTCACAGTTTTTAAGTGGTACCTCAGTAATCTCAGTGATCTTCAGGCTGTCCATGTGGGGCCTTCCTCAGCAGCAGTGAGTGATCTCCTGCTCATCTGTTTTACTAATTCACTGAATTGTATTTTATTTCATTGCTGTTTGGAATTAGTAGATCTTATTGTACACCATTTTGGATGACATTTTTAAATGTGCTATATAAATATAAATGTAAAGGTCACTTGACACTCAAAACATTTTTAGAAACAGCAATGTTCTGAGTATGGCTCTAAAAAAAAGAAAAAACTCACGATGGATTGGAGAGACAGTAGTAGTAGTATTTCCATGATTTCCTGTGGAATAATCTGCAAAGGGAAAGAAAAGATGTCCTGATGAGTACGGTTCTGTGTATCGCGAGAGTTCTCATCCTACAGGTTCAAGGAAGGTGTTGAAAGTGAGTCTCACGCTGGCGCCGTTTGCAGACGAAGCCTCTCTTCTCGAAGCAGCTGTTGTCGTTCCATGTTCCGTCCTTGTACATCTCCACGCAGTCCTCTCGAGTCCCGTCGTGTCCGCCGCCGGACGGCTCGCCCTGAGCCCAGTTGGTGAAACCCAGAGCGCTCAGGTCAGTCCAAGCCCAGCCATCTGAAACCCATTTCCACACGTTTGTTACTGCTGATGTGAAAAATAATATGATCTTACTGATTCTCAGTGAATCTCTGATCAAGATTTAACTGACTCCACCCA
Source organism: Pangasianodon hypophthalmus (assembly GCF_027358585.1). Lineage (NCBI taxonomy): Eukaryota > Metazoa > Chordata > Actinopteri > Siluriformes > Pangasiidae > Pangasianodon > Pangasianodon hypophthalmus. The sequence continues at coordinate 23,581,208 of NC_069724.1, forward strand.
TATCTACATCTCTTACTTTAAAGCTTAAGTTGACTCCACCCACATCTGTATCACTCCTCATACTTCACAGTTTAATCAGATACCCTGACTCCGCCCATTTATGCACCATTTCTACCACTTTAAAAATTTAACTGACTCCGCCCACATATGTATCACTCATCTTACTTCAAAGTGTAACTGACTCACTGACTCCACCTACATCTGTATCATGGCTATCACTCTAAACCTTAAATTGACTCCGCCCACATATGCTAACACAAACGTTCACTAACATTTTTCCTTATCTGTAACAAGATATTCTACATTTCTGGTAAAGTCTATCAGAAAAAAACAGCTGTTGGACAAATCTTTATCTATCTATCACTTTAATGCTTTTATCACTTTATCACTTTAATGCTTTTATCACTTTATCACTTTAATCTTTATCTATCTATCCCTTTAATGCAGGTGAGCAGCGTACATGAGGCGTCCCTGCTGAGGCCGAGCCATAAGTAGTGGATTCCGGTGTTGTTGGTGCTCGCGAGGAACTCCACCTCAGCTCTGCTGTGTACCGACGCCAAGTCGCTCCCTGAGACCTGCTGGCAGAAGTGTCGCGCCTCGGGCCAGGAGCGGCCCTGCAGCTCGTTAAACACGATGTAGCAGTAACTTCCGTACGCCCGCCAGAATGGCAAACACTCACCGTCGCCTGGAGGCGGGGTCGGAGGAGGCGGCTCTGGATAAAGAGAAAGACATCAGATTTGGTGACAATGTTGGCAGGTTGCTGTGGTATAAGAGGAGTAAAACACTTCAGGATGTGCAGTTATAGGAAAATAATCAATAACTTCGCTGTAATCAATAATCAATAACACCCTGGTGTGGATTATTTTCCTGAAACAGCATGCCTCAAGTGTGTTATTTCTTACATGATATGTTATTATTTTAATATAACAATTTTCTCAGAATGTTGACATGGCAAAAAAAAAAAAAAAAAAAAAAAAAGCCTAAGCTACACTGCTACTTATAAAGTTAACGCTAACGAGTACGATCTTCACATTATCACATTTTTACGTTACAAAGCCGATGTAGCAGGATAGCTAGATTTTTCATGCTCAGCCAGTATGTTTACCGTGTGAGATCTTGCAGAGGTACGGCTTAGCAACTTTGCAATCCGTGTCATTCCACGTGCCCTGGATGAAGTGGGAACGGCCGTGCATGCTCACACAGCCCTCATCTTTGTGATTGGTCGGCTCTCCTGGACCCCAGTGCGTGTAGAACACCGGCCATCCATCGGACCACCGATACGTTCCCTCTTCCTCCTGCAAACAGCCATTTTTACCGTCACAGTTCACCCCGGCATCGACTGGCACACCAGTGTGTCTAAAAAGTTTCCATAAATCACAGCTCTATTTATACTAAAGACCTAACTGGCTGATACACAGTGACGTTAGGTCACATGACCACCATACTGCCGTTCCCATTATTTATATTTTTACTACAGCACTGTTGCAATCTACTTTAGATTGCTGCTCTCTCTAATACGTTATCGTTTCTATAGTAACAGGTCACCCAGGGATTTGTATAGAGAGCACTCTACATAAAATAAACACATGAAAAATGTGTAGAATAGCTGATATGGTGAGCTTTTCTGTAAGGAGATGCTTAATTTAACAATTTTGTAAGGAGTCTCCAGTGTCAGTGCTTCGTAGCAATCAGAGGTTAACTTTAAGAGAGAGGCTCGTGAGGGAATGACTGTTTATAGAACAGGAAATAACTTCTTTCACATGTTCGATGTTCCACAACATTAAATGTAACTATAAACCCGATAAAAAGTACAACGTGTCGCTCTTTAATAAATAAAACTTAGCAATTGCTGATAAATTGGTGTGACAAATGGGGAGCGGTGTTACTGGAAAATAACAGCTCAACAACGTATTGTTTTTTATTCCCTGTAAGATTTGTTAGCTAAGCTAGCAACCTAGCTAAGTTTGCTAGCCAGTTTTTTTCTGCAAGCATTAGCTAGCTATGTCATATTGAACAAAAAAGGCGTCAGGTTGAATTCACGAGGATATAAGAAACTAGCAAATGTATGTTGTTTCTTATATTAAGAAAAATCAGATGATGTTTAGTACAGAACAATTAGCAAAAATGAATGTGAACACATCGCTATCTGACTCTAGAACCACAGTGAGTATAGTAAAATAACTAAAATGCTAGAACATATCTAGAACCACACATTTGCCAAAGAACAATGCAATAATGTTACATTTTAGTGACCTCTGATGCTTCATGCTCTGAAACTGTTGCTCTAACATTTTTCTGTGAATGTGATACATCAGATTAGCATTTTGGTTTTTTTATCTAGGAAGTGTGAGCTCTTCCTATAATCTCACTTCTGTACTTTTTTTAAATAAAAGAATCAAACGGTGTGTGTACTTTGCGTCTGAGTCCGATCCACGTGTCCTCTTTGTTCTGCTGCAGCACTGCTGAGATGAAGGCCTGGTCATAGCTCATGTCTACGCTGGCCAGGTTTCCTCCCTCCTTCACGCAAGCGGCCTGCGCCTCCTCCCACGGCTTCGGCTCCGACACCAGCTTATAGCAGTTCTTATACCAGGAGATGTAGTCTGAGTGACAGGGGCTGCTCGTGGGAGGAGGAGGAGGAAGAGTGCTGGCTGTGGAACCACAATATGAATATGTCAACAAAAAAAAAAATGCACACGAGTGGCTAAAGTCAAATAAATAAATAAATAAATAAACAATTCACATTTCTTCTTGTAGCACACCCAACTTCTTTTCTCATCACAGTTCTCGTCATTCCAGCGACCCGTCACGTGGTGGTTATGAGTCATGGATACACAGTGCTCCTAGAACAGAAGCCATAGGTCAAAGGTCAACTTTATCAGCTTTAATCTTCAGGAAACCCTTCTTCGAGTATTTCCTGTTTTTTTTATTGGGACAAGGTTGTTCTTAGACAACAACGCCTCCTGGAAAATGATGTTTACAGGCCTTTCTCTGCTTCTGCTCAAGTGAGGCTTAGGGCTGTGATTGCATTTCAGTGTGACACGGCTGCAGCACACTGATGAAAGTGATATGCAATGCAACAGGGATTTACATTCGCTGAATAAAAAAGCAATCTCCAGCTGATTGTTTTTCACTGAAGAGATAAAGCGATGTAAAAGTGATGCAAAGGGTTTGCTTTTCAGTGTGTAATGTTTTCTGCATGTCACTAATGAAAAGCAATATTGCGTTTCACGTCTTTTCCCACGGCTTTTCTATCTACCTTGACATTGTGTACCATTTTTACTGTCAGTGAGTAAAAAAGAAATGTAAACTGTAACACTTTCACCTCGCCGTTGTTGTTGTTGGGTTCTTTATCAGCCCAGTTGGTGAACAGGACGGGACTCACTCCATCACTCCAAGCAAATTTCCCCTCTTGAAGCCGATCAGACAGACCGATCCACGCCGCATGGCTCACGTCTCTCAGATAACTAGCCACGAATTCTGGAGAGAGACATGGACACACCACACATCAAACATCAGCCAAATGTGATCCAGTGCTACACTCATACGCTGATAATGTAAAATTACACAGGTCTGTGGAGCGTCCGCCGTACACGTGAATAAGCTGTCGCTATAGAAACAATAACGTATTAGAACCAGTGCATTAATATAAACCTGTGATTTGTGGCTGCACTACTGTCAGAGCTGCTGTTATAGAAAATGAATCAACAACCTCTGACCAATCAGAATTGAGAATTCAAGAGTGCTTCAGTATTATCATATTTAAACATTACACACACTGGATAAGGCATTTTATCTAGGAAGTGTGAGCTCTTCCTATAAACTCACTTCTGTACTTTTTTTAAATAAAAGAATCAAACGGTGTGTGTAGAGGAACACAGAGGTACAGAGTACGAGAGTTATTCATTCGGACACTTGCCGTTCTCGTTGATGTCATCGATGACAGCGAGGTTTCCTTCCTGTTTTTTGCACCAGTCTCGTGCGTAAGTCCAGTTGGCTCTTTCTTCATGGTGTGAATGCCTCCCTCTGATAATGTAGCACTTGTTATGGAAACGTAGCCACCCTGAAAACAACAGCAAAAAAAAAAAAATCATCTGAACATCTGGAACACTGTGTCCTGTTTTCATCTTATCAGAAATGGTCTACAATAATAATACTGTACATCATGGATCACTTCTATAACACAATAATATATTAAAGGATTAGAGAAAGAAAGGTTGATATATAATATCATGTCCTTCCTCAAACTGGTACAGTTCACAAGTACAGCAATATTTGCACAAGTTTCCGCTTATCCCAAACATAGCCAATTTGCCAAGACATATTTGGTGACTGAAGAGCTACGAGGCTAATGTAGCAAGTGAGTCATTTTTTTTTTTCTTCAGTGACCGGAACATTATGAGGCGGCCATCTTGAAAAAATATAATTACTATATTTCCTGAGCTCAATTTGGTATCATGTCATCCCTCTGGAAGTGATATGGATGAAAATATAGTTCCACTTTAAAGTTTAATTTGTAAATACAGACTATAAACCATCTATTTTATTAAACAGTGACATTAAATTGTAGCTTAACAACAACATTTAAAGCAAGCATTTAAAGATTTGGACATGTATTTACAGAAGCTTCATAACTTTAGTGCAAAACTAAAAAAAAAAAAGAAAAAAGCAAAGGAGTCTTGGCTAATACTACATTTGTGGTAAGGGAGAAAATTGTGCAAATTCGATTTTTTTATTAATTCCATGAAGCACTTCATAAAATGTGTGATGTAAACAGTTTGTTGGTCCAGGGGTGGACAAATCTGAGGCCTGGGCTCTTGGGACAATTTCATGTCTGGGTTACTAGTTTTTCATTCATAATAAACACTACGCCTTACTGACTTTTGCAAACAAAAGTTTTCATTTATTTTACAGCGCTCGCTACTCGTTCCGAATCCCACCACCTGCTGCGCTACACACATCGGCCAAGCCGTAATCTGGCTGATGGTAGAATCAGGAACACACAGATTTAAAACGCAGACAAAACTGAGCAGAATAAACTCCAAAAGCCGTATGTAACATCCCTTGTTAGCATGACATGACAGAAAATAAAGACACGAGTGCGCCATGTGGAAATCTCATAGCGGAAACGTTGGCCTACGACTTGCTGACTTTTTGTCGACGACGCAAACACAATGTGCGACCACAGAAGCTTTGCTAGCAGAAAATAATATTAATAGAGATTTCCATTAGTCTGTATTATTGCGCGTAACTAGCAAACTCGCTTGCCATGCATTATTTTATTACGTTAGCTACCACTTTTTAGCCTCGTCCGTTTCCAGGCAACCAAAACACAGGACTGGGGAGAACACTGAAGCTTTTACTTGTCTGATGGGCTGGCTAATGAATTTATGATTTATGAATGAGTTGTGAACAGGTGGCAGAACTTTACCTTCAGGGCAGTTCCCTTCCCATGCAGGGGTAGGAGGCAGGGGAGTGTGATGATCTCCCGGCAGTTTCTTACACACGTAGCCTGCGATGGCCCGGCCGCAGTTCACATCATTCCACGTGCCTTAAGCGAGCGAGCAAAAAGCTAACGTTATCACAGAAAAACTCAAAAATCTACATTTTTAGTATTGGCAATTAGGCTTGCACAAAATATGACAAACATGTAGAACACTTCACTGATGTAGATGCCTCAAAAGATTTTGGAGTAGACTGAGTAGCTTGGAGTAGCTTTTTTTTTTTTTTTTTTGCACAATCAAACTAAAATTCATTATGATGGTAGTAAAGTTTAAGATTGTGGTCATTGTACCGGGAGTTCTCTGCATCTGCACACACTGTTCCTCTCCATCAGCGTTATTGGGCTCTCCCTTAGCCCAGTGCACGTACGTCACCGGAGACCCGTCCACCCACCTGAGTACAGAAACACACACGTTACCTGAACACTAGAAACACAGACAACACCTGGAACACGCTCTGCCTTACGTAGACCTGAAAAGGAAGGACAGACGTACAAGTACTCTCCTCCTACGACTCCAAACATCCGCAACCCGATCCAAGCTGCAGCAATCTTTCCTGTTCCTACCTGCGACAGAGAGACAGGCCAAGCTTCACATAAACTTGTATTATAATAATAATCATTTAAAAAATACTACTACTAATAATAATAATATCACTGATGTAAACAGAACTTTTCTCAATATATTATGTATTATTTATGTCAGTAATAATCATACACAGCAAATATTTTTTAAATATGCTACATAAATTAGTATGTACACCTTTTTGTAAATACTATATATTAGAATTGCAATATTAACCTTATTTCTAATATTTTTAATCTTCTTTTTCTCTAAACATCTTTGTGAAACAATAAAGAAATGTGAAACAAATGGAAAGATCTTACACTATATTACCAAAAGTATTCGGTCACCTGCCTTGACTCACATATGAACTTAAGTGCCATCCCATTCCTAACCCATAGGGTTCAATATGATGTCGGTCCACCTTTTGCGGCTATTACAGCTTCAACTCTTCTGGGAAGGCTGTCCACAAGGTTGAGGGGTGTGTTTATAGGAATTTTTGACCATTCTTCCAAAAGCGCATTGGTGAGGTCACACACTGATGTTGGTCGAGAAGGCCTGGCTCTCAGTCTCCGCTCTAATTCATCCCAAAGGTGTTCTATCGGGTTCAGGTCAGGACTCTGTGCAGGCCAGTCAAGTTCATCCACACCAGACTCTGTCATCCATGTCTTTATGGACCTTGCTTTGTGCTCTGGTGCACAGTCATGTTGGAAGAGGAAGGGGCCTGCTCCAAACTGTTCCCACAAGGTTGGGAGCATGGAATTGTCCAAAATGTTTTGGTATCCTGAAGCATTCAAAGTTCCTTTCACTGGAACTAAGGGGCCAAGCCCAACTCCTGAAAAACAACCCCACACCATAATTCCTCCTCCACCAAATTTCACACTCGGCACAATGCAGTCCGAAATGTACCGTTCTCCTGGCAACCTCCAAACCCAGACTCGTCCATCAGATTGCCAGATGGAAAAGCGTGATTCATCACTCCAGAGAACGCGTCTCCACTGCTCTAGAGTTCAGTGGCGGCGTGCTTTACACCACTGCATCCGACGCTTTGCATTGCACTTGGTGATGTGTGGCTTGGATGCAGCTGCTCGGCCATGGAAACCCATTCCCTGAAGCTCTCTGCGTACTGTACTTGGGCTAATCTGAAGGTCACATGAAGTTTGGAGCTCTGTAGCAATTGACTGTGAAGAAAGTCGACGACCTCTTTGCACTATGCGCTTCAGCATCCGCTGACCCCTCTCCGTCAGTTTACGTGGCCTACCACTTTGTGGCTGAGTTGCTGTTGTTCCCAAACTCTTCCATTTTGTTATGATAAAGCTGACAGTTGACTGTGGAATATTTAGGAGCGAGGAAATTTCACGACTGGATTTGTTGCACAGGTGGCATCCTATGACAGTTCCACGCTGGAATTCACTGAGCTCCTGAGAGCGGCCCATTCTTTCACCATTGTTTGTAAAAACAGTCTGCATTCCTAAGTGCTTGATTTTATACACCTGTGGCCAGGCCAAGTGATTAGGACACCTGATTCTGATCATTTGGATGGGTGACCGAATACTTTTGGTAATATAGTGTATATAATATTTATGTATATTAATAATTATACATTAAATAAGCAATCTTCGTATACATAAAACACATATAAAACACACACAATGTCATAAAAAAAATAAATGCACAAAATAAAAAGGTGTCGTTGCCACTGAGAGCTCATTTTTATCCAATTAACTTTATGAAATAAAAATCTAAAAAATTGTTTTCTTTTGCTTGGCTGATTTTTTTGTTACATTATTTTTTTTGTAATACATCTTTTATTTATCTTTTTTTTTCAGTCTTATGTCAGCACAGAAATAAGCAGTAATTTAACGTGTCGCCGTCGTTTACCATCACTAATATACACGTCACGCTATTTAGGAAAATTTAAACCAAGGATCTCTTTCATGTATTGTTTATAAGTTTATAAAGTCAACTTTTCAGGTTGTGTACTGATAAAGATGCAGTTATATTCAGTTTTATTCTGTTATATTATATTATTCATTTTAAAGCATATCATTCTAACTAAAAAGTAAAATATTATATTAACTGAAAACTAAAATATCTAAATATGACACCACAGGAAGAATGCAATTAATCACCTTCACATACTGTATATATCAGATGAGACCTAATAATAACTAATAATAAAAATATTAACTATGGGCTTCCGAATGCTGCAACAGAAAAGTGTTGCAAGAAGATCACAAGTTCGAATCCCGATGATGCCATAGCCACCATGGCCGGGAGTCGAGAGAGCAAAATTAGCCGTACTCTCTGGGTGGGAGGGGCATATTATATCTCCCCTGTCAATCACAGCAACACTAGCCATACATGGGCGTCTGTGAGCTCATGTATGCAGAAGAGGGCGGATAGCGCGTTCCTCTGAGTGTGTTACGCTGCGCTGTGATGAAGTAGTTTGTGAAATTGGGAAAAATGGCGAGAAAATGGGGGGAAAAATATTAAATATGAAACACACAAGATCGCTCTCTCTACACTTTAACGCAGAAGGTTGTGATCCTACCATGGACACCACAAACGTCTGCTCCTGCTGGTCCAGGATGGAGACGAGCAGCGCTTTCTCTGCATAACACCTGGCCAAAGCTGTGTGGAAGTCCACCTCTTCTGTGTCGTTGTAGTAATAACAGTTGCCATTGTTCTTCCTCCAGCCGGGATTGTCTCCACAGTCAGGGGCTGCAAAGATTCCAGAGATGATAACAATTTTTAACTATATCTGCAGACACAAAATAGGATATTACAAATCGATATTATACCACAGCGCTATTGAATCCTCAAATCCGATTGGCCAGAGGGTTATCTTAAATCTGATTGGGCAGAGGGTTATCTTAAATCTGATAGGGCAGAGGGTTATCTTAAATCTGATAGGGCAGAGGGTTATCTTAAATCTGATTGGGCAGAGGTTTATTTATGGATAAGATGTATGGTAGGAGTCTCCAATGTCAGTGATTTGCAAAGTCGGAGGAAAATCTGTAACTGTTTTAAGTTTAAACGGTTTAAGCAGTTTCTCGGTAAAAAGGCAAGGCACAATTTTTGTCGTAGAAACTTCAAGGGAATACTGGAACGACTGTTTACATCTGCTATAACTTAAGAGAAAACAGGAGCTAACTTGTTTTGTGGACGTTCCGTAACATTAAATGTAAATATAAATGAATAAAAACCATGATGTTTAGTTCTTTAATAAATAAAAAAACTGCAATCGCTGGCTAATCACTGTGGTAGAAGAGGAATAAAACATTGCACCGTTATTGGAAAATAATCAACATCAGGATGTTAACAGTGACTCCACTCCACTCCGCTCTAGATTACGCCACATCACCACACCATCCCATCACTGATTATTATCCTTAAATATAATCAGACTGCATGTCAGAGCACACTATCTGTGACTATCATTTCATTTTAAAGGTGTTTTTTTTTTTAATGTGGTTACCTGGTGAAGGTGGAGGAGGCACTGGGGGGGTGATGGGTGTCTTGCCCTTTGCAATCATGCACACCCAATCCAGATGGGCGTCACAGGTGAGGTCGTTCCAGAAGGATGTGCTGTTCGTCGTGGTAACCATCTCCGCGCAACTCTCCCGCCCACCGTGGTCATTCGGCTCACCATCACCCCAGTTGGTGTGAGAGACAGGCGAACCGTCGCACCAGTGATAACCTGCGGTCACACATTGCTTAGTTATTCAATTCAATTCAGTTTTATTTCTTAACAACAGACATTGAGTACATGATGCCTGAGATATTAAAGGAAAACTCCACCCTGAATGACTTGCATTTTAATCTTCATAATTATCACTAATCTTCAACAATTTCATAATTACTTTTTTAAACTTATTTCTTGATCTGCTTTCACTTTGGTTAACAGTTTCCTATATTACTGTGCTGATAGTCGTCCAGTGCAGTTTAGCCCTCGCATTATTTCTACCTAAAGAGAGTGATGCAGCGGCGCTTTAGACCTTTCTCTCTCACTTCCTCATCCATACACTCTGCTCTGCTCAAATCAGCTTCCAAAGCTTAAACTTTCACACTAATACCACCGTCAACGCCATTACATCCGTCACCTCATTTTTCAGGGTGGAGTTTATCTTTAAGGTTAGGAGTAGGGTGTAGCAGTGGTTATGTTTAGGGTTTAAAGGTTATTGGTTAAGGTTGGATGCTGGGTATAGGTTAACTGTAGGGTAGGAAAGGTGTAGGACTTGGCTCACCTCCACTCGTGGGGTCTTGGGTCAAACCAATCCACTGCGTCTTCCCTTTGGTGTAATCAGCTATAAAGTTCTCCTCCTCCACATTATGGATGCTGACGAGGTCGGCTCCGCGGGACAAACAGTCCTCTCGAGCTGCAGTCCAGCTTTTCTTGTTTGAATAATCCACTGTAAAGAGCTGATAATAAAAAAACATAATCAGGAAAAAAAAATCACTCACATCAGTGAACTCTTAAAGTGACATGGCTAACATTAAGCCAGATTATTCTAACCTAAATAATGAACTTTTGCTAAGAAATGTTAACAATATATTGTTGCACTCTATTGGTCAGGGTCCACTTTCTACTTCCCAGCATGCACTGGGGCGTAATGCTATTTCCTACCCTGTAGCACTGCCTGAAGTGACTCTTGCCAGACCAGCCGTCAGCACACCCACGGATGGGGGGCGGAGTCAGGGCAGGAGTGGGCGGGGAGATGTCTTCTCTAGGAGATTCGCAGATGAATGGATGGGAGTGATCACAGTTCTGGTTTCTCCAGAACCCTGAGATAGGCTTCGTCGTCATGGTGACACACTCGCCTTTGCTGTCATCTGGGTTAATAGATGAAGAATAGACAGAAAACTTTAATTTATACAAACATTTTTATTCCATGCCATTTGTAATAGATGTAATCTCAGAATAAGACAGAAATTTTAGGCAAACGTTGTTAAACGTTTTACATCGATTTTCTGAGATACTAGGTTTTTTTGAGCAATTTATGGCACATTACCAGGATAGTCTCTGTCCCAGTGGGTGTAGAGGGGCATGGCTCCGTCATCCCACTTATAATTCACTCCTCCTAGTTCGCCGTTCGCTCTCAGTCCGATCCACCAGTTACCCGAGTAACCGCTTAGAAATGCGGTGAAGTGGGCCTGCTCATACCTACAGTGAAGAAGGCCAGGAAAGATCAGCATACTCTGATATTTAAGCTTTGTAAATGTAAATAAATAAAAAAGTGCACTTCAAATAGGTTAAAAAAAAACACTCACACATCCATTATGTGAAGGAGAGTGCTGCTTTTACTCTCGCAAAAAGCCTTGGCCGCAGCACGGGTCTTGGCTGTTTCCTCAAAAAAGTAACAAGAGTACTCAAAAGCATCCCAGCCCTATACACACACACACACACACACACACACACACACATACACACACAGAGATAATTAAACCCTTGTTGAGTATACGGGGAGAATTTGTGAGAAGTGACAGCCTTCATATTTAGCAGTACAGATTTTTGTCTTCAAATTTTCTTACTCAGCATATTTAAACAAATAATGAATAAGTATGTAAGTAAGTAAGTAAATACATAAATAAGAATTGTGTCAGCGAGCGTTACATACCTGAGGGCAGGCGTACACAGTGGGTTTAATGGAGGGCAGAGGGTAATGGCCTTTAGACATTTTACAGATGTAGGTGTTCAGTTCAGTGCAGGTTACATCGTTCCATCGACCCGTCTACAAAAAGAACAGAACAGAACCGAGTCAGAACAAACACAACCGAGTCAGAGCTGAGTCAAAACAAACAGTACTCAGTCAGAACAAACAGAATTGAGTCAGAACTGAGTCAAAACAAAGAGATCTGAGTCAGAATAAACAGAACTGAGTCAGAACTGAGTCAGGACAAAACACAACCGAGTTAGAACTGAGTTAGGACAAAGCAGATCTGAGTCAGGACAAAACACAACCGAGTTAGACCTGAGTCAAAACAAACAGTACTCAGGCAGAACAAACAGAATTGAGTCAGAACTGAGTCAGGACAAAACACAACCGAGTCAGAGCTGAGTCAAAACAAACAGTACTCAGTCAGAACAAACAGAATTGAGTTAGAACTGAGTCAAAACAAACAGTACTCAGTCAGAACAAACAGAATTGAGTTAGAACTGAGTCAAAACAAACAGTACTCAGTCAGAACAAACAGAATTGAGTTAGAACTGAGTCAAAACAAAGAGATCTGAGTCAGGACAAAGCAGAACTGAGTCAGAACTGATTGAGAACAAGCAGAATTGAGTCAAAACTAAATCAGAACTGAGACATAACAAATGGTATCGAGTCAGAACTGAGTCAGTACAAACACGACCAAAGTCACAACTAACAGAAGTGAGTCAGAAAAAAACCAAGTCAGAACTAACAGAATCGAGTCAGAAGATGAGTAGTGCTGGAAAACATTTTCTTTCGTTTTCTTTCTTTCTTTCTCTGTCTCTCTCTCTCTCTCGGTGATCACGTACCTCATGGTACATCTCCACGCAGTCCTCATTAAAGCCCAAGTGGCTGTTGGGTTCTCCGGGAGCCCAGTACGTGAACTTCACCTCATGCTTGTCTGACCACTTGAAGTAGCCTGAGAACTCCAGATCATTCAGCCCGATCCAGACATCACTGGTGGCTACAGAACGACAGAGAACGAGTGTTAGACGTGTCCTACAGCAGTTTGCCTTCACTTTCTGGGTTCTCATCATTTTATTTCAGTTAGACACACACACATTTTTGTGAAACTCAGTTGTTTCCTATGGAACAACACATCCATAAATTAAGGCAAATAAGACCAGATGATCAAAAAGGAAAGGACAAAAGTAAAGCCACCCTCAAAATGTACCCATCATCCCAACCCTCATCCTTTCTCCAATCCTCAATTCCTCCTCCTTTGCTCCTAATCTGTCCATACCCATGTAGAGGTAGCTCTCCAGCCAGCTCTGCTCTGTCAGGGACATGATGGAGACGAGCTCGGCGCCCTTCTTCCTGCATGCAGACTGAGCCTCGTGCCATGTTCTCTTCTCCATGAAGGGTTTGTAGCAGAACTCTCCAAATTCGTACCAGTCGTTTCCTGAACATCTGAGTTCTGCACAGGAGAACATGCACACACACACTCAGGTTCTGATGGAGGATACCAAAATCAATGGATTAACAAAAAAAAAAATCAAAATAGTCATACCTCCATCAGCAAACTGGTAGGATACAGAGTAAGCTCCATTGTATCTGAAGAATAGAGAAAAATGCATGAGGAAATGATGATACAAGGAACGTTTGGAGCTTTCTTTTTACTGAACATCTCTACACTTTTACCCTAATAGAGTTTGCAAGGATCTCCCATCAGGCAGAGAGAGGAAAAAAACCAGAATTTTAGCACAAAAAATATAAACTGTGTTCAGTGGAATTTTTTTTACAGATGTAACAGTAACACATCAAAGATGCCACAGTCCCGCCCACTTCATTTCTATTGGCTCACAAGACTGAGGTTCATGAATTCACAGATGAAAGATCAAGATAAAGTTGGCGCAAAACAAAATTAACCACAAATGTCCTTTCCCCTTCAGTGAATTGGCTTTTCAGCCATATTTTCCCTGTTTGGTCTATTCTGAAAAAATAGAAATGCCTTGTTTTCAATTGTCTCCCTTATCACTGCAGCAAGGAGACAAAATAGCTAAAGCGAAACTGTAAATGTTGGCATGCTATTACTTATGGCATACGGCAATATTATAAGAAGTCAAGCGGCCAAGTTGGGAAAATCCGTCAGATTTTGTGTGAATCTCTGACTTGGAGTCAGAGGAAAAGACATTTATTCATGAAAAATGCATAACTATTATCAGAATGATGAGTGTCTGGTAAATCACTTCAGTAACATCTGTTTGCAGCCGTTATTAAAGCGAACCACTTTAAAACAACAGTTGTGACTGCAGGGAAATGAGGAAAGGGTGCGTACTGCTTGGAGGTGATGCCGTTCCTGGTGGAGCCGCTGTAGAAGTCCTGTCCTGGAGCTTTAAGGATGGTGCAGTCTCCTCCGATATCATTGAGAAGCACACCAGCGTGAATTGCAGCTGCGCAGATCGTAGAGTCCTACAGCAAAACAGCTCATAATCAGCTCAATCACAATCACAAATATAATATCTCAAAATTACAGTCATCTCCAAAAGTCTGAGTTCAATCATATCATCAGAAATTAAGCAGATTCACTTCAATTTGGTTTCTCAAACAAGATTCTAGATTCTAGATTATTATTCACTAGCAGGAACTAACTAGTCTGATTGGAAAGCAGTTGCCCACTGAGATGCCTGATTTTGGCATAATTAAAAGGTAACATCGCATACGAGATCCCATAATTCTGTGCCTTAAAACATAATGGACCAAACAGTTGCTCTGGCCAATAAACATAAGTAATCTATTTTGTAAGTCTAAAGTTTAAACACCTATTTGTTTCGTAGATAGCTGTCATTTATAGCTGACATTTTGCTGGTTAAAATGAACTAGCTAATGTAATCCAATGCAACATAACAGCTTATGTAGCTAGCTCATGTTTCCAGCCAGCTACAGTAGTCTGATTGTGGTTTTAACGCACTAAAAGATGACACTGAAGCGTATCCCTGATGCAATACCTGCCAAAGGTACTTTTTGGTTAAAATCAGGACGTTAGCTGTTGTGTTAGCTTGGAAGTGTGTGATTTGTTCTCACCCCTCGGTAAGTAAGGGTTCCATACACACTGTAGAGTTCTTCCGCACAACCAGCAGGGCAGTGGACACTGAAGTCAAACACAATAAAGATTTATTATAACTGATTTAAAAAAGAGGATGATGAAAAGTAACTGCTAAAATGTTTGTGAGTGTAAAGTGTGATGGACTTTTGGAGGAACGAATGAATGAACTTACGTCAGTCTGTCTACAGAGTGGTCCAAGTTGGGTGTTGTTCCACAATTAATGGCATCTGTACACACACACACACACACACACGCGCACACACATCAGTTACCACTCACATTTTCACTTTTTTTGATTCAGGATGTTTCTCTCCCAATCATTACCTCCAAACACCTTTCAGAAAACTCTTAAAATAAAAAAAAATACTTAAAGACATCGTCATGATACACAATATGCATCACAACATAGGATTTGCTAACAACAAGGCACACTATGGATTCAGAGGTTTTCCTCCATCATTTATAAAAATGAAAATATTTCAGGAAGAAAAGGAAAGAAAATTTAGGAACTGGTGCAGAAATAGCTGTTAATGTCCAGTTAGTTATTTTTTACACTGGGTAATGAATGAGTTTATAAAAGCACTGATACCTGATGAAACTTTGGAAAGTGTATCATGATGTTTATATCATATATATATATATATATATATATATATATATATATATATATATATATATATATATATATATATATGTGTGTGTGTGTGTGTGTGTGTGTGTTTGTGTGTGTGTGTGTGATAGATAGAAGGAGTTTTAAATCTTGTATCTGATTTGATTTTTTTAAGCAATATTTTGTTGTAAATCTTCTCGCACACACTCAGTGGTACGTAAATAATATTTATAACATTAACTCATTTCTCAATAGGCTAGCTCTGTTTCCATGGTGACTGCGAGGTCTCTGATCGTTGGGTCTCACTTTAGGATCGTTTCAATCAGACCTTCTGCAGGAGCGTGCACCATCTCTGAAGAATCTCATACCTCAATATCTCAGAAGGTTTATATATTATCACTGATGATTAGATTTGCTCTGGTGATAAGAAGTGACAGTTTCAGTGAGGCTGAGTGACGTGGAGAGTGTGTGAGTGCTCAGCGGCAGGTTGTGTGGTGTTAATGAGGAGTGTTAGCGTACAGTCCGGCGTGCAGCCAAGGATTTCGAATCGCAGACCGGGCTGGTTATGCCACTCTGATGGAAAGACTCGTATGTACTTCACAGACATGGGGGTCCCGAACAGCTGAGTAACAGGAGAACTTCTGTCTACTGCGCCAAAGAACTCTTCTACCTACAATACACACACACACACACACACACACACACACACACACACACACACACATATATATATATATAAATTATAGATGATAGTCTGCATTGCAAAAAATTCAATCACGTTGAAAAATCTTAAACTTAAGAGTTAAACGTAAACTCCTCTGTTCTAAAGATGTCAAAGCACTGACACTGGAGACTCCTTCCACAAATGTTACATAAACATCTCCTGACAGAAGACGTTACCATATCGCCCATTACACGTTTTTAAATCTGCTTATGTGGAACGAGCTGTTACTATAGTAACAATAACATATTAGAACGAGCCTGTGATTTGTCGTTCAGATGGTACAACTGTCAGTGCCGCTGTTATAGATTTAATTAAATAGGAATTCAAAAGTGCTATAGTAAATAAATACTGATCCTAAATATTTAAATAATGGATATTATACATTTCCGTTGACTGTGTAGTCGGTCCAGGAGACTCCGTCCACGCTGGTCTGGACTTTAAACATAGACACCCAGTGATCGTCATTGGGGCAGCCCTGGATCACCACTCCCGTGATCTTCTTCACCTCAGGCAGGCTCACCTGGATCCAGGAATTACCTGAAACACACGGCAGCAGGGGTGTAGAAGGTCAATTGTTTCATAGGTTTGTGTAGGCGAGTGGAGGGTGAAGACTATCACGTGCTTCTGCTGAGACAAGTGAAGCCAGTCTGTAGCATCTTTTCAAACTGCTGCTCATGCTGCACCACAAGGCAGCGTAACACACTCAATGCCTTCTGCCCTCTTCCTCATACACGAGCTCAAAGAGTATGCCCCGCCCACCCAGACAGCTTGTTGTGCCACTCGGGAGCTGCCAGAACTGTTTTATTTTTCGTGCTAGACCTGATGAATTTGCGTTCCTATGTTAGGACGCCATCTAGACCTACTACCATGATACAGTAATGTACACAAGTAATTGATATGCCTAATTTTTAAATATTTTGTTTGGGGTTTTTTCTCCTGACCATAAAAACTTCGAGAAAGCATTTGCAAACACATACCACGCCTTCAACTAAATTATATTAAGAGTGATTGTGGAACTGTAAAAAGTAGCGAGAACTCTGAGAACTTGAGTTCTGTTCAGCTTTTGCTTTGCGCCAGACAGCCACGGCCTCCACTACAGACTTTTGGGTAAGAGCTGTTGAATATTAGTGAGGAGAAGAGGAGACAGATGGGAACTTACAGGAAGTTAAGTAGCAAGAAGGTGGAGCTTTAGGAGCTATTTTCTCAAACGTCAGTCCGTTTCATAAACACTACTGGCTAATACACTAGTGTTTACTAAGTGGTTCAATGAGAAAAAAATGTTAAGTGGGAAAGTTTGATGTGAGACTAACCAGTGCTAGAAGGCATCCAGCAGGAGTTTCCATTGAGTCGAGCGTTTTTGGGCTCTTTTCCAGCCGTCGATGAGGAAGCAGAGAGCATCGCGTCTGTAATGTTGCCATCTTCAACTCCTAGACCTCTCACACACACTGAAATAACACACATACAGACACACAAATGCAAATAAATATGACACCGAATTCTTTATCCGGTTATTCATTCATTTATTCTGAATCTATCCCAAGAACACTGGACACGTGACCGGAATACACTCGGGATGGAGCGCCAGTTCATCACAGGACACCATGCACACACACACACACACACACACACACACACACATATTCACAAATATGATTATGTGTGGATTGTGAAAAAAACGCATCAACATCGCACACCACAGTTCTGTACGTGACTTGTTGGAATTTGTGTGAAAATGGAAGGTGTGCCTAATAAACTGGCAGCTCAGTGTAAATGCTAAGTGATAAACCCATGTTCAGAGTTAAAGACACCTCCACCTCCACCTCCACCTACCGTTCTGCTCACAGCTGTACACCACCTCCAGGTATTTAGGAATGGTTGAACACGGGTCATTATCCACGTGTGTGTATATGAAACAGAACTGATGGTTGTCACACTGCTTCCTCACACGTTCGTACGTGCCCGGGACTACGCAATCTGGAACATGAAACACACGTTAAATATTAAATAACCAAATTTTATGATCAGCTTGAGCTCTAGATAAATTCCTGGACACATGATGGCTATTGCAATGGATTTTAAACTCTGCTTCCAGTCTGGAAATTTGTGTTAGTGATTAAAGAAACAGCTCACACTTCACAATTCACAAATCAATTTTTTTAGCTCACTCCTAAATACTTGCCCAAGTCTTTATGTTATTATAATATATATATTTTTATAATATTGTATTAATTTAAGGCCAGGTTTCCATCCAAGTGTTCTTTTGTTTGTTTGTTTGTTTGTTGTGGGAAAAATATTTCAGAGATCTGAAATGTTTGCTGATGCAGAAAACAGAATTAATATTTATCATTAATATTTATCATATATCCAACACTTGGTGAGCAAACTTGGAGTCATGTGGCATTATTTATCACTTGCGTTGGCTAAAAACAAACCAATAAATCACACCAGTGGGTTCTTCATAGAACCTCAACTTGTTTTTAATCGATAAAAGGAAGTGAAATTTAAAAAGAAAAAAAAGGTCAAACGTCTTGACTGTCACTCATTGGTACAGTACAGCTACTAGATTTCACCTCTAGAATGAATACCAGCTAAAAGGAGATTACATGCATTTTGTAAAACTCTTATCATCATTATTTAATTACATTTGCTCTTTTTTTTTGTCCAAATTATGCTGATTTAGCTTTTTCCAAAACAATTGCCAAGAGAGACAAGATAGAATGAAGGGTTAAGGGTCTTGCTGAAAGAACAGGAAAATTTTAGCTTCATTTTTTTTTACTAAACTATTCCTATTATAAAATGACGAGTTGAAGCGACTGTGCTCGGCCTCAGTGAACCACTCACTTTGGTTCCCTCCCACGTAGGGACAGATTTTGTCACTCTGGCGGCCGTAGAAAGCAGACTGGATGTTGATGACGCTGTTCAGGGGACAGTGGAGCACCATGGAGGAGCCTTCACATGTGTACGCTGTCAGGTAGCCTGCAGAGAGAGAGAGAGAGAGAGAGAGAGAGAGAGAGAGAGAGAGAGAGAGAGAGAGAGAGAGCGAGCGAGAGAGCACACAAAGACCAGAGACTGATTAAAAGCATTTTTTATTTTTTTATTTTGCATCACTTTGCATCTAGATATCATATTTTCACTCAGAGTGGAAAACATTCCAAATATTCAAAATTGAAAAATGTGTTTGTGTGTATAAATATATATATATATATATATATACATATCTTTGTTTTATAACCAGGGAGCTCCTGAATGGACATTGTGTAATTTTTTTAAGGAATTATCTCATGCGTACTTCCTCATGCACGGTGACTCTTGCTGTTTTTTTGTTTTTTTTTTTTTTTTTGCACCCGAGATTTGCTGTTTTCATGAGATTTTTTCTTAAAGGAAAGTTCTGTCATGTTCATGTCACGATAACTTAATTTTTTTTTTTTAATTTTGTGAAAATGAGAGAATTTTCCATGTTTCACAAGATTTTTTATATGTATATTTCTTTGTATGCTTTTTTTGCATGTTTCTCCGAATATTAGTCACATTAATGTAGCAGACATTTTTATTTTTCCAAATGTTTGTACTGCCTTTGTACAACACTTTTTTTGTTTGTTTGTTTGTTTTGTTGAAATCCAGTTTAGTTTTTGTACTGTTAGTGTTGCAGTAGTTCAGCTATGGGATTTTCAATGATATACTAGCACCTGAACAATGGTAGCGTACCCTCCTATAACATTACCGTAACTACTGGAGTAGCGCACCTACCATAAAACACTAACTAATGAGAATATTACAATTGAACAATGTGAAGATAATAAAATAGATATTGTGACACTTGCTGAGAAAATAAAATACATGTGGAAATTGTAATATACTGTAACACGAGGTGATGAAGAAGAAACCCTTGCAATCTTTAATGGCTTTTTTTTGTGATTTGCAATAGCGACGTACCATCATGAGGTGGTGGAGGTTCTGGTGTATTTCCTGTAATATAAGAGAAAATGTATGAGTAAAGTATCTCTGGTTAGGTTTGACATTAAAAACACTAAATGTAGCTGTTTAGGTCTCCTCCTTAATATGGCATGTGGGTCAAAGTTATCTGATTGAAATATTTACTAAAAGTGAAATTAAATTTTATGTTCTTAGCTCAATTTCTTTAATGACTGTGAACAATTATGGGGTATTTTTGTAGGATAATTTGCAAATAAATTACAGGAGTTCCACAAAAATGCTTGTAAAGCTCAAATCTGATTGGTTAAGCACAATTCTGCTGTGACTGTTCGAAGTAACATCAGCAGGTCAAACACACGCCAAACAAAAAAAAATTGTGCATTTTGTTTTATATTTTTGTGAATTTTTACTGAATCATTTATTTGTGGATCTATCTATCTATCTATCTATCTATCTATCTATCTATCATTTTATTTATATTTTTATAGATTTTATTTTTGTGGAATTCATGCTATTTATTGGCAAATTACTTATTTTCAGTAACCTTTAAAAAAATCATATTCATAAAGAAAATATGAGAAGAGTATGGGGTATTTTAAAATGAATTAAACTTAGTCTAAGTATTAAATATGCTAAGGATTAGAGTGTATGTATGTGTGTGTATGTTGTGTATAGTGTATAGTGCATGCTTCAGTACCGCGGCGTTTGCAGATATAGCCTCGGCGATAATCGCAGTTGTCATCGTTCCATAGTCCGTTGTTGATGTAGATGGAGAGGCAGTCCTCACCGTCGTAATCATCCGGGTTCCCTGGAACAACAAGCCAGAGTGACATGGCTGAGCGAGGATTGCTTTATACACTCTCTCTCTAACAGATGAGGGAATCTTAAGCCAAAGGTGCCTATCCTTAACCATTCAGATATTTTAATCCACCTCAGGTCATGTGACATGGTAAGGGTGAGACTGTGTTGGTTATGCTGTATTATTTAATGATACATTTTTTTTATATATTCTCTCTACTTCTCACCTGGAGACCAGTTAATATAACGGAAGGGAGATCTGTCCATCCACTCCCACCCTCCCTCTGTAACCGAGTCATGAGCTCCGATCCACAGAGACACCCCTGAGGGAATCGACTGGATTTGAGCTGCCAAACAAAAGATAAATAAATTAATTAAATTAAAGTCAATTTTTTATATGCAATAGGCTCTAATATCACCAGTATTGACACACTAATACTTTTATATAACGATTTCCTAAATAAAATATTTCTCTTTTTATTTGGTCTATCGCGGTCAAATAGTATTGAGCTCTGTATTATATTTTATTTCAAAACAGCGCAGACATGGACATGACATAACATGACTTAATTAATACAGTCTGTCCATATATGGAAATGTGGGCTTAACATTAAGGCCATATATAGAAATATGGGCATGTAAGTGAGTCCATATATGGAAATGTGGACATGTCATTGAATCCAAATATGGAAATATGGGCATATCGCTAAGGCCATATATGGAAATGTGCGCATGTCACTGAAGCCGTATATACTGCAGAAATGAAAGTGGCTCTGAGTGTGTTTATATCTGTGTGTGTGTGTGTACCCTGAATGAAGCCCTGCTCAATGGGATCAGTGATGCTGGCAAGGTCGCCTCCCTGATTCACACAGTCAGCACGAGCTTCAGCCCACTTGCGCATGGAGAATGGAATAATGTGATAGCAGTAATCATTAAAGGGGTCAGGAATCCACGAACCACACTTCTCATTCCAACCTGACAGAGAGAGAGAGAGAGAGAGAGAGAGAGAGGGGGGATTTCATTAGCATGACTGTTTAACAATAACAATGTAGTAAAAGTAAATTTGATTAGAGGAATACAATCTTAAAAACCTGACTGAACAATAACTAGGTTTAAAAAAATCAATTGTACAGTTTTACACTGACATGATCTCATAAGAAATTTGTATGAATTTGAATATAGAAATTAAGGAACAGTTGAGTATATAAAGTGGTACTAGGGAGAGAAAAAGAAGGTGAATGAATGCAAGGGACAGAAAAAGGATGAGAGGCACTGACATAGACGGAAAGAGAGAGAGAGAAACTCGTACCTGGTCCGGAGGTGGGCGGAACTGGTGGAGGACCAACACCTTTACCTGAAGAGATCAAAGCATCACATTAGTCTGAATATTATAAAACTTATATTTGTATTATAAAACTGTACCAGACAGCTGAAGGTTATGCAGATGATATTATATTTCCACTTTTTACTTAAATTTGTAAATACAGATAAAATTGTGAAATTAAAAATAAGAAAGATAAATGTATATCTTCCTTTGAAAAAAGTATATGAAGATGACAACAGAAACAAGCAGACTATAGGTATAAGAAAATCGGTTAACTAGCCTCTGACTGATGGTGATGCTCTGATCATAAAATAATGTTTTTAAAGACTAATGCATTCACACCAGTTGAGCACAGCTTTACACCTCAGAAGAGAGCTCATGTTTGACCTTTCTGGCAGATGAACGGATAGGTGCTAGAGCACGGTGCATCATTGAATTTTCCCGTCTCAAAGTGCTCCGTGCCACGGATTTGTACGCAGTCCTCTTCATTCCAGTTATCTGGCTGACCCTCGCCCCATGGCAAAAACTCCTGGAGACAGCAAACCAGAAATAAAAAAAAGTGGTAAAAAAAAAGTTTTTATAAACAAACAAACAATGAAACATAGACGTAAACTATTTAATGTCATATTAAAACTATGGTTTAGGGTTTAAACTTTGAAGAACATTGAGGGAGTGTTACGTACGGAAGGCGTTCCATCAGACCACTTAAAGTTTCCCTCTTGTTGGATGTCATTAAGTCCAATCCAGGAAGCTCTGGTAATATGAGCTTAAGAAAGAAAAAAAAAACAGAATAGACAGTCCGTTCCCATGGGGAAAATATCAGAATAAAACAAAGTGGATCGGCGAAAGTTTGAAATATTAACCACAAGGTCACGTGTTTAATACCAGCTGATTCTTCAAAATGCTGTGACCTTCTATATTTTAAATTACATACAAATGATATCTCGATGAGCAGCTGTCTGTCACTCACCTGTGATGAAGCTGACTGTCGCCTGGTTGTGGATGCTGACCAGGTGTCCGTTCTGGGAGACGCAATAGTTTTCAGCATCCTGCCATGTTTTAACCGATTCACTCTCGAAGTGATAGCAGTAATCCCCGTAGAGAAGGTATCCCTGATCACAGTGAAATTCTGCAGAGAGAGAGAGAAACCGGTATGAGATACGACACAGAGAGAACAGAGGGAAGGATATAGACTTCATTTATTTATGATACATTTATTATAAATTACTTATTTTAGTAAATAACAGTTTCATCTAATTGTTTTCCTTCTATTAATTAACTCTGTTTTATATTATTGATTTACAATATTACTGTAATTATTATGTAATTTATATACTATAAAGCATTATAAAAGAGAAACAGAGAGAGAGGGGGAACTGTAAGACATCCAAAAAGAAAAAGAGACAGAGAGACGAAAGCTGAAACAGAGAAAGAGAGAAAAATAACAAAATGGATAAAGCAAGACAAAAAAACAGAGACAGAGAGAGAGACAGAAGACAGAACAGAGACATAGACACAAAGACACAAAAAAGGATAGACAGAAAAACAGAGGAAGAAATAGACAGGTAGAGAGAGGGAGAAAGAGAGAGACAGATGAAGAATAAGAGTAAGACGAGACAAGACAAGCTGAGAGAGAGAGACAGAGAAAACAGATGAAAAAGAGAGTAAGACAGATGCAGAGGGAGATAGACAGATTAAGAAAAAGAGGGGACAAGCACAGAGAGAGGAACAGAGAGTAAAGAACAAGAGAGAAAAACAGAGACAGAGAGAGAAATACAGAGAGAAAAAGAGAACAGTAGAGACAGAAAGAGAAAGAGCGATGGAGATGAAGACACGGGAGCTAAAAGAATGAGACAGAGGGAGGGAGACACAGAGAAAAAAATGGAAAGAGCAAGACAAACAGAAAAAAACAACTGAGAGACAGATAGAGAAAAACAGAGAGAAAAAGAGTAAAACAAAAACAGAGAACGGCAGACAGATGAAAAAGAGAGTAAGACAAGCAGAAAAAGACAGAGAGAAATAGAGAGAGAGAAACAGAGTAAGACGGACGCAGAGGGAAAGACAGACAGATGAACATCTTGTTAAACTCTCTCAGGTTTATCCCACATTCATGATCAGTGTTAAAGCCCGTGCTGATTATATCTCACGTCTACGGCCGGGTTCTTACCTGGAGCACTCGTAGGTTTCACGTTCTGACCCCCCAGCATCTTACAGATGTACGCCTGGACCTTAAAGCAGTTTGCTGTCTCCCATTTCCCAGCGTAATTCCCTGTGCAGAAACACACACACAGATCAAACCACAAAATATTTGGTTTGTTGTATCTGCACCTTCTAAAACCGATTTAAAGCTGCAGTATGTAACTTTTTTCTGTTAACAATGAACATTTCAGACACGTACATTATACGCCATTACAGATTTATGTTCTATCACATCATACATGTTATTTTTCGCACAAAGTGAATACACTCGTGTATCCGCAGTACAGCTGATATTACAAAAAGTTCTTTCAAAAGGTGTTTGCAGTGATATATTTCTACCAGAGAGTATTTTTTAAAGGCCTACAGTTTTCCTTAAGCAACTGTGAATCTCTCTCTCTCTCTCTCTCTCTCTCTCTCTCACCTGTGTAAATCTGTCCGCAGTCCCACAGCTTATCTGTGTTCTTCGGGAAATTAGGGCTCCAGTTGGAAAACTCGATATTTGTCTTATCCACCCATCTAAATGTACCGTCCTGGTCCATATCTGAGGACACAAACAGAAATGTAATTAATAATAAAATTACATTTTAAAATTTAATTAAATCTATTTAATGATCTGAACTGAGTTTTCATTTGACCAATAAGTAAACGCATAAAAGACAAAAACGACAAGACAGGATATATGTGCAAACCTCATGGAAATTCTGATGAGCACATGGGATAACTGTGATATGATGATAATGACAATGACGTGATGTGATAATGACAATGATGTTCCTAACAGAAGTATGGATTTATACTCCAGACATTTTATTCTTTAAGGATTGGGATTCGGGAATTCTAATTCAGCACTTAATGTCAAAACAGATTAAACCTAGTCTTAGAACCATCTAAGCTTGTAAATAAACATTTTTATTTTAATATATCCCTTATCTTGTGTCAAAAATTCATATCACTTAGAAACATATCACTTAGTAAAGCAGTTTTTATGTAAACAGACAGGACAGAATGTGTGTAAGAAACTGACAGGAAGTTGTGATACCTGAAACTCCGATCCACACGTCGGGAATGTCGATCTGGTGGAGGTCCGGAAGCATAGCGTTGATGAAGTATTGTTCCTCCTCACTACAAAAGACAACAGACTTCAGCGAGCTCTTCAGCACAATGTCATCTTTAACAAATTATCATTACAGTTCTGTGATTAAGAGGTCAGTAACGGCCGTGCGCACTTTTTGATGGTCAGAAGGTTGGCTCCCAAGCTGCTGCATCTGGTCAGAGCCTCGTGCCAGCTGGTCAACAGGTGGCTGTTAGACACCACCAAGTAGCAGCTTCCTTTAAAGCTCGTCCAGCCGAGCGGGCAAATGGCTACAGACAGACACGAACGCTTCGCATTAATCAGCATGTTAATGATATAATATACAGTTACTCATCATGAAACAATGATAATACCTGCATGCTAGGGTTAATAATATAGGAACGCAAAGTAATGTAAATTATGTGGGTATTTTATTTTATTTTATTTTATTTTAAACAATAACACTTATAACAGCACTGCGAATGTAGAAAATTAACTTTTAAAAAATTTTTTTGTCTTCTATAATACTGTTTCTAAACTATAGATGCAGTCACTCTGCTGAAAAAAAACACAAAACAAAACATTTTCTGCAATGTATTCATTCCTGTTTTTCTACCAAGTGTGTCTGATTTGTTGATAGGCACACACACATATGCATAAAATTTTCTTTCTCTGTTCCCCGTCCTTTCTTTCTCAATTTTGTAAATTTCTCTCCCTCTCCTAATAGAGTGGCTTAATATTTTAATAGTGAAAAAATCCCATAAACCTTATGAATTGATAATAAAATCCTTGGTGGGTGAAAAAAAAAACCTATAGATAAAGTCAGCAGCAAAATTATTGGTAAAAAAGTGAAAAAGTGGTAGCAGGTGGGTAATTAGCTCAATCTCATACTGAAAATATGACAGAACTCTAATCATTAACTGACGCAAATTTATTAGTAGAAAGAAAACTTCAACTAAATAATAGATTTTTTTAATATAATAGTGAAACTAAAATTTTACAGTAGTGGAGTAGCACTGATTTCCAATTCTTAAAGTGCACAATATCTATATTAAATCAATTAAATGAGGTATAGTCTTTTTCTTCATCAATAATGATGTTTGATTTGTAATAAGCAGGATTTTCCTGTCAGTTCAACACACTTGTGGTAGACAGAGTGGAATAAGACTCACTGTTTAAGGCCCTCTTGCAGGCGAATGGATGTTCAGAGCGACACAGGTGAGTCCTCCACTTCCCGTATTCATCTCCTGACTTGATGAGACCAGTACACAGACTGTTCTGCTTATCGCTGTTAAACACAACACAACACAACACAACACAACACACACTTTAAAAACATTTAAACACCTGGTGTAAAAGTAATCGTCATAAAATAAAACAAAAACAAAGTTTACCATCATAAAATATAGTAGTAGTAGTATAAATAGTATTATTAACATTATTATTACTATTATTATTATTATTAGTAGTAGTAGTAGTAGTAGTAGTAGTTGCATTAACATTATTATTGTTAGTAGTCGTAGTAGTAGTGGTGGAACTTGTTTTCTGTAGAATTGTATTTTTTAATTTAATTTTTAATAAATGTTAAGATACTGAAGAGTAGACTCTGGGAGTGTTCCTCAATAATTCTGTAACGCCAACACTTCACCCATACCACCATCCTTTGAATTATGAATGTAAAACCTTTCATACTGTAATGATGTAATTTAGTGTTCTGGAAAAAAAACCCCAAAACATTCCCTTCTTCTCTTCTCTTTTACATTCCTTTTTGCTATTTTTTCAAACTTACAATACTATTTCAAGAATTTCTCCATAATTTCCAAAGGATGATTCCTTACAAAGAAGTAATTCTGTTCCCAAATGGTTTATACATGTTAAAGCATCTGAAACTTTAAACTTAATAGAGTTGTGACCTTGATCTATTTTTAAAGAGTCTCCCTTTTTCTTTCCATTCTTTCTTTTCGTCCATGGCCTGAATACTTCAGTTATATGTAAGGCATTACTTACAATTTGAAGGTTTTTTTATACGATCGTTTTAAAACTATTTGTTCGACATCTTGCAAACACAATGTTTTTGTTTTTTTCTTCTTCCTGCCTTAAATATGCTAGGTTAATAAAGTGATTATTGTAGTTGTTGATAATTATGATGTGAACTCTTACGTGAGATCAGGCTGCGAGTGAGCCCAGTGTGTGTAGCTGAAGGTAGATGCATCAGACCAACTGAACGTGGTGCTGTTTGGCTGAACTTGACAGGATATTGAGGTGCATTTCTGCAAAAGAATGAACTCGCATCAAAGACTGTTTGTTTGAGTGAAGAGTGTGAAGAGAAAGTATTTGCCCCTATGTAAATTTAAATGTAAATCCATTTACACTGCAGAAGAGAAATGTGGACTGTGCATGCTGGTGGTCCGGTCACTAACATCTTAACAATGTATAAGCGTTACAGTTACTATAGGAATCTCACACACTCTTTTAGTCTCTTTTATAGCCAGCATGTAATTCTTTTTTAGGTAAGTAAGTAAGGAGAGACTCACCAGGGTGGAGTAGCCAAGCCACAGGTCGTAACTGGACGGGTCCAGACCTAAGACGTAATTCTCCTCTTCTGCTGATTCGATGGACACCAAGTCAGCTCCCTCCTGCAAACACTCACTCCGGGCAGAGATCCAGCTCTTCCTCAATGTGTGGTGTAGTTTGTAGCAGTTAGAACCAAACTGTTCCCACCGATTCGCCGTGTCACACAACACAGGAGGGTTTGCTACAAAGAGAGAAAGAAAAGAACAGTAATGGACGTAGCTCTGTGATTAAAATATCCTTAAAGAAGCTATTTGATTTGAAAACATTGAAAATAATCAAAACCTGAATAACATACTTTTTTGTAGGTTTAAATACGCAAGAAACCAAAAGTGACCTAGAACCTAAAAGTAACCTTTAAGCCCCTTACACATTTTTTTTTAAAGAAGCGGTTCGTAATTTTTAAAGCCGTCTAACAATTACGAGCCAAATATCAATTGCATTACTAAACACTGACCAGTCTCCACCTTCCTCTAAACAAGCCATGCTGTTGTTAAAACTAGCTATGCTTCATAAGTTATGTTTTTTATTTTTTTAAAGAGGCAAAGCTGAGCAGCTCTGAGCAGACTGGCATGGGGCGGAGCTCTACTGAGCTTTTTTTTTTTGATTGTTTAAACGTATTAAACATTGACATCATATTTTTTTATTCATTCATAGTTACATTTAAAGTTATAACAAAACAGGCTAAGTTTTATCACTTACATTAAAGCAGCTATAAAGTTTTTCCGTGGCGGAAAACATAAAGTTACAGCTTTATCTCTGACACTGGAGACTCCTTCCATAAATGCTAAATAAATGTCTCCTTATAGAAAACTTCTCCATATCAAGAAATATACGTAAATATGTGTATATGCTGTACGAGTCCTCGTGTAAGTTGTTACTATAGAAACAATAACGTATTAGAACATAATAAACCTGACGTTTGCATTGCAGCTGGCACTACTATCAATTTCTGTCCAAGAAACTTGTAACAAAGAAAGTAGCAAGATTCAGTGCAGAGTATTTTTAAGTCATGTTTTTTTAAAAAATAATATTATGATAAACATATAAACATTACAAATGTGGCCTTTGAATAAAAGCTAATAAAGCTGTGGAAACCTTAAATCAACACATTTCATCAACTTCCACTCTGTTAGAAACGTAACGTACGGTTGTCTCGTTTGCAGATGTACTGCCGGTTTACTGTGCAGGCTTCATCGTTCCAGCGGCCGTTGCTGTTCCCATCCACTTGTCCACAGTCCTCATTGTCATTATAGTTATCTGGCTGTCCTGGCCTCCAGTACCTGTAAACGATCACGAAATGGTGTGAAACCGCAATATTTCACATTAAAGTTGACAAGCACTTTATTTCACAGTAAGCAAGCAAGTATATAGCATTTAGGTCCGTATGTGGGAATTACAATGAATGTCTGGTATATATTATAATTATTGTAATGTTTTTAAAGTAACAGTACCATATGAAAAGTAACAGGTTTGTACAATATAAAACTTGGTGCTACCATAACAATTATTTTAATACCACAAAAGGGTTCAGTTCTTGAGTTCTTGAACAGCTGCTCTGACAATAGTTCCAGCTGTAATTCAATGCGCTTATTCTAAAACGTTACCATTTTTATAGTAGCAGCTCATTCACTGGGACTCATCGTCATAAGTCTAAGGCTAATAATAAACTGCTAAAAAAAAAGTGTTGTTATTTAAAAAAACATATTGAGATTTCTGTTCAAACATTCTACAAGATTAAATGTAACTATAAATGGATAAAAAGTAAACACGTCAGAGTGTTAGCTGTAGTTACAGCTTGTTATCCGCATAAAGAGGAGAATCTGACTGTTATGAAGCACTGACACTGGAGACTCCTTCCATAAATGATAAATTAACATCTTCTTACAAAAAAAAAACTTCACCATACAAATCCCCGTTGTCTTAGTTGTTACTGTAGGAAAGATAAAGTATCAGGACGAGTGCAGATAGACAGATACTTACTCCAGGTATGGGTAATAAATGTTGCCATCGCTCCACTCCCAGTTCCCTTCAGAGACAATATCGTTCAGGCCGATCCAGTATATAGCGTGGCCGAGCTGCGTACTGACCCACGTCTACAAAGTGAGAATACGAGAGAACGTTAGGAATTACAGTTCAATGCAATTAATTTTCTTTATACAGGGTCCTATTCTTATTTATTTTTCTAATTTATTCACTCTTAATATACACTTTATATTACACCCTCAGTAAATAAGATTAAATAGGGCTGTTCAGAACAGCCTGAAGTTAGCTGACATGATCATTAGCTAGTTAGATGACTAGCTTATTAGTCGAGTTAAATTTGAGGCAGTAAGGACTTTGGTTGAATGTTAGCTGCTTATACAGATGTTTAAGATGTTAAACAGATATTTGGCTGAGTATAATGTTGATATTGTAGCTTATTAGCTGAGTTAAAGGTTAATTAGCTGTGTGAGGTAAACTTTAGATGTTTAGCTGAGGTAAATGTAGCTTATTAGCTGAGTTAAAGGTTAATTAGCTATCCGATTTAAACAGATGTTTAGCTGAGGTAAATGTAGCTTATTAGCTGAGTTATATGTTAGCTATTAGATGAGGTGACTATTAGCTTCTTCAGTGTGTTAAATGTTAGATAGTTAGCTGAGGTAAATATATGGCTTATTAACTAACTTAAATGTTAGCTAGTTTGGTGAGATGACTGTTATTTGTTGTGTTAAATGTTAGGTAGTTAGCTGAGTTAAATGTTAGCTAGCTGTCTGTTTTTATATTTTTATATCATGCTGTTTGAGTTTCTTAGATCTACATGTTTACAATAATCATAAATTTACTAGGAGTTGTAAATTTTTTTGGAATAGAACCTTGAGATTTTATTGGGAGTAAAAATTGCTATACACATATACACATAAAGTTTATTACTTTTAAGTTTAATGTAAAATAAGTTTATCAACCTTTTACACACCACGCCACCAGAACTTTCAGGCTCTGTTTTTTTTTTAGGGTCAGCTTTTATAACGAGACTCCACTACCCTCTGCCTGTCTCACCCTCTCATGAAGGTTCATGATGCTCATCAGATGACTTTCTTTCTTCTCACACTCTTCCAGAGCCCCATGCCAATTCTTTAGATCGGTGGAGAAATAGTAACACCTGTCCTCGTACTCCCTCCATCCTTTTTCACAATCGCCCAGCACTGAGATGGAGAGAGAGAGAGAGAGAGAGAGAGAGAGAGACAGGAACAGAGACAGAGACAGAGACAGAGAAGGAGACAATGACACAGGTGTACAGAGAAAAAGAAAGTGAGAAAAGGAGACAAAATGAGACAGAAGAAAAAGGAGAATAGACAGACAGACAGACAGACAGATAGATAGATAGATAGATAGATAGATTGATAGATTGATAGCTAGATAGATAGATAGGTGACTATTAGCTTGTCTTAGTTGAGTTAAATGTTAGTTATTTATCTGACATAAATATTTGATAGTTAGCCGAGTTGAAAGTTAGCTAACTGGCTGAGGTGATTATTAGTCCATTAGTTGAAGTAAATGCTAGCTGAATTAAATGTTATTTAGCTTGCTAAGTTGAATGTTAGCTGTCTAGCAGACTTGAATCTTAGCTGGTTAGGTGACAAATGTTAACCAGTTAGTTGAGTTAACTGCTACTAGCTGAGGTTTTTGTCTATTTGCTAGCTAAGTTGAATGTTAGCTAGTTACCTCACAATAATGCTAATTAGTTAATTGAATTCAATGTTAACTAAGTCTGGCACTGTTTAGCTAGTTGAGTAAAAGTCAGGGCATTATCTAGCTGAGTTAAATGTTAGCTAGAGAGTTGGTTTAAAAGTCACCTTTAGCTGAGTTGGGTCTTATCTACAGTTAGCTAGCTGACTGGGTTGAATGTTATCTAGTTAGTAGAGTTAAATGTTAGTTAGTTGAGTGTTAGCTGGTTAACTGAGATGATGCTGATACTTTAGCACTGTTATGTGGGATGTTGTTTGCTGTGTTTAAAAAAGTTATTAATGAAATATCTTACAGAAAATTTACTCAATAACTAATAGAATTTGATACCAACAAGAGGCTGATTTTATAAAGACTCTACTGAACTACATGAGTGGGACTAAGTTCAATTTTATACACTCTGTCATTTGACAGGATGCACAGTCATTTTAAAAAGCCATTCTGTGTGAAGAGGATACAAGTCCATCGTAAAAGTCCCATGACAGTGGCTTAAGTCATGTGATATAAGCATCCAAATGCCAGCAGTAATGATACTGCACTGCTAATGTTTGACTGGCCTTGCTTAATCAGTTTGCAGAGACTTGTAAAAAAAAAAAAATCACATGAATTGCAAATTAAGAGGTAAAGATAAAGAAAACTGGCTGTGAATCGAGGTGGACACTTTAGCATGGTTATGTGGGATGTTGCTTGCTGTGTTTAACAAAAGACCTTGATTATTTAAACATTTTACAGAAAATTTACTTGGCAAATTTACCAACAATAGGCTGATTTTATAAAGAAATGTTATTCAAATGGTGTTTATCAACCTGCATAAACTAAGTATTCCAAATGGTATGTAATATAGCTTGTAAAAAAAAGGGGAAAATTGCTAATGTAATGGAATTATGCTGGTTCTTTTTTGTTTGTTTGTTTATTAAGAACCTTAATCAATATTTTTACCTCTATTTTGTTTTTCATTTAATTTTGTTTAAAAAAAAAAAAAAAAAACCTTAACATCCTAATTTGCTAATGTAATGATAATCTGATGGGAGACTGTACCTCAAAATTATTTGTAATTTAATGTAAAAACAAACAAACAAACAAAAAACAAAACAAAAAAAAAAAAAGAAAATCCTCTAAATTCTAGTGTTTAAATTTAAGGCTTTTATAAAAACCTATATTGCTAATATCTCCTGAAATCTCCTGGTAGAATCCACATCAAATTTATTTTTTCATGTTATTTCATGTTATTTTTTAAACACCCCAGAATTGTTCATTGTTAATGTAATGGAAATCTGCTAATAGAATACACATCCAAAAAAAAAAAAAAAATCATCTAAAATAATAAAAATTAATCAAATTCAATCACAGCAATCTAATTCTGAAGACAAACTCAACATTCATCATTTAAATAATATGAAATTATTTTTGCTTCATTAATGTATCTTTATTATTAATCCATATCTATAAACTATAAAAAGTAATACTTACCAGAATGAACGAGACCAAAAAGCGTGATGAAGAGCAAGATCATTCTTTGCTCTTTGTCACTCAGTGAGGCAGTAAATTAACACTTTTTTTCTAAAAAAAAAAAAAAAACTCCCAGGCTATATATTATTTCTGTATATTTCAGTCCCAGTGTTAGAATAAATTCTAGCTGAGGTTAACATTCAAAGTTAGATGTTTTGCCTCATGTCTGTAAAAATGTCTTTTTTCCCACGATTCCTTGAGAGTGTGTGCACCAGCCCTCACTCGCCACAGCTCTGAGCATCTTCAGGTGTCACGGCTTCTTTTCAGTTTCATCCCAAAGTCCAAAGATGAAGCTGTAAAAACAACATGGCCGCCTGATGCTGCAGGAGACTCAGCATGAGATAGAGACCAACTTTATTGTCAATTTACAATCGAGCGTGATATTTTTTGTTCATA
The DNA here is from genome assembly GCF_027358585.1 of Pangasianodon hypophthalmus. Lineage (NCBI taxonomy): Eukaryota > Metazoa > Chordata > Actinopteri > Siluriformes > Pangasiidae > Pangasianodon > Pangasianodon hypophthalmus. The sequence goes on from NC_069724.1 coordinate 23,614,874, forward strand.
TCAATAATAATTACAGTTATAGTTAACACTTTCATTACTGTTATGATTAAGCTGCAAAATACACAACTGAGCAAAAAAAGTGCATATTATAGGCTATTACAGGCCCACTACAAATGATTTAATTATAGCACAGAAATACACAATAAACCTTCAACTTTCATCTACTAATGTGTTAACATAAATTTATTGTGCTATAATTTTAACCATCATATTTTATTAAATATGAAATGGCAACTTTTTACTGATTAAATCATAAGAATGTCTCAAAAAAAATTACTTTTACCGTAAAATACTGTTAGTAGCCGTGTTAAAAAAAAAGTCCCATCTTTATGTCAGCCTTGAAGCCACACAGTAGTTCATAATTAAATATAAAAACTCACTCAGTTACATGCCTTACATCATTTACTCAATTCTATTTTTCAAAGTACACTATTGTAACTATTACATTTTGAAAATCAGACTCAATTCAACTAAACAAAACTATTCAACTTGAAGTTTGACCATTTTAAAGTAGTTTTTATGTAGACTTACACTGTAGGCTAGTTGCATGGTAGCTAAATGTGGATGCATTGAACTCTAAACATTCAACATGCCTGTTACAAATCAAATTTGTTGTTAAAAGTACATGAAAGTTCCAAACAGTTGGATTTACTGTTTATATTTGTGTATAGTATAAACAAAGATGGCAACATTAGACTAATCCAAAAAATGATGCATATTTTCTACACAGTACTGAGTTTTATAGTCGGAAAAATATAAATATATAAAATGTATGTACATATAACGTCAAAGGCACTAATTCTTTCTTTCTGAACAGCCAGGTGTATTTATAAGATCATTACCACAGTTATGGAAAATATATTATTATTATTATTACTATTATTATTATTATTATTAACATTATTAGTAAAATTAGTAGTAGTATTAGTAGTCATATTATTAGTAGTAGTTGTAGTAGTAGTTTTCATAAATTCAGTCAGAAAGTCCATTTTCATTTTCCCCTTTTACTAGAAAGAAACTACTATTGGTGAAGCACAATCCTATGTAGAATGAAATCAAAAGTTAATAAAATAATAATTATTATTAGTAATTGTAAACTGCTTCATTCTACGATTATACTGTTGAACAAGTGTAGAATCCTGCTATTGGTGTTTCTTTAAGAAAATTCTGTTAAAAACAACTCACTTTTTTTGTTTGTTTTTTTTTTCTGATTCTGCTTCGTCACATTTCCTAAGTTAAAGCCCACTTTTATCTTTTGTACGACTCAGCACAGTCAGCATTAGTGATCTGAAATGTCATGGTGAAAATGTTAAAATATCAAAGTCCAAAAGCGCAGATTTAATAAACTTTATAACGCTGCATACTTTCAGACAGTAAATGTTATATAATAACAAGCCAGCTTTCAATGTTTCAACTGTTTTATAGCGAATTTATGCTGCAAAATTGCTGACAAACCAATAAAAGGTCGATAATAAAGGTTAGTTACCTACAAAAAATGATTTAATACGCAACTTTCATCTACTAATTCAGCCATAAAAAAAGATAAAATATTATTTAAAAAAAAATCATGCAATCATGTTTTGTAAACTGTTTGAAACTATAAAAAAATAAAGCCTTTTACTGGCTCTTCTGTAATTAGTACAAATTAGCTTGTTGTAGAACATAGAAATTTGTTTAGAACAACAAAGAAAAATGATGTTTAAATAAACATTAAAAAATATAATTATTATATTTCTGTGATTCAGTTACAGAACAATGCAGAACTGCACAACATCCAGTCACAGTATTTATGTCAAGTTTATACAATTGCATCATATTTTGTCAAATAAATGTTATGGATTTTGCAAAAATGTTATTTTATATTAAATGTAACCTGAAAGTCTAGATTATACAGTTACTGCGAAATACTGTTAATAAACCCGTTATGAAACCTGTTAGGGTTCATAATATATTTGAAATTTGTGTATTTAAACAAGGTTACACTTCCTCACTCATATAATGAAATATTTATGTTCATCAGCTAGCATTGTTTTGTATGTAGTTACTAGATAACTACAGCGTTAAGGTTTAGAAATGTAAGCGAGAATATGAGGTTAATTACACTGTTGTAATTACAGCTCACTAACCTTTGGCCTGTTATTGTTACACAAATCTGACACAGATCTAAGTCTATGTGTCAAAAGTGTGGTAATAAGTTAATTTAAACGTAGGCTACATTAAAAAAAGGCACTGGCACTTTTGCTGAATAGTTTTTACAATGTTAGCTTAGCGTGCTTCTATAGGTGTAATTCAATAACAGCGTAGTGTTAATCTATTTAAAGAAAGAATATAGCTGCAAGCAGCAATTAAGGGGGCCAGGCACTCTCAAGTCATTGCCGAGATATTGCCTCGCATCCTGTTTTCAGTAGCCCTCCCACGTTGCAAATGCAGGTTTCATATGTGATATATATCACAATGTTGTGATCCAAACTTTGTGATGATTGAACAAAATTTGTAGAAGAAGCAAAATGTGTGACTTCCTGCTTGTCACACATTCATCAAAGTTGAATGATGTAACAAGTTTGTGATTTCTCGAACAGGAAATCGAGCATTTTGAATCTGATCGAAAACTGTTTTTCTTCTTCGCTTCTTCTCCTACAAATTTTGTCCAATAACCACAAAATTTGGAAGAGAGCACTGGGAGGTGAACTCCAACAAAACTTGTTTCTCAGAATTTTGATATGATGAACAATTCATCCATAACGTACAAAGTTTTGAAAGTTAGAGGATCGAATTATTTGCCTTTTTTGAAGTATTTAAAGGAGTCCTGAAATTAGCCAGAACATAAATATACATATAGCTTAGCTTAATATTTTAAAGGTTATCACATAAATAACAATAATAATAATAATAATAACAATAATAATATTAATCTTTGTTTCACACCACTTCAACCGCCTATACATTAAACAGGACATGACACACTGGATGCACAAGCATTTTATTTCATTACAATATTCCTTATAACTTTATTTGAATAATACAAACTAACAGATGAGAGCATGAAGTTCAGTTGAACAAGTACAGTACCTTATTGGAAACAGGAAGTACCACTGTACAGGAAGTGTCGATTCACTACAGTAGCTCTCATCCTAAAATAGGTGCATGTCTGATAGAGAAACTTTCACACATTGAACAATTCAGTCATGGTTCCCATCCCAGTACCAGTGTTTTCTATCCTAAATCCTGAAATGATATTCGTGTGATTAAATGCAATAAAATAAAATAAAAATAAAAATAATCCTAGATTTGAGTGTAAAAACTGCATAAATTCATCAAACTACTCCTTTTACCAAATTGGATCAGGACAGAAAAAGGCAGAGGGACTCTCAGGAACTGGTTTGGGAAGTTCAGACCCATTTTATATGTGTCATGTATCAGTCACGTTTTCTTCAAATCAGATACAAAAGGCTCTGATACTGAAACCCAGAATTGCACAAGTCAAGCGCTCGTCACGCTTCATGGCAGTTTGTAAACAACCTCATACGGTTATGATTCTCTGTGCTTTAAATACGTGAAAATAAATATAAATACGTAGGTCACAAATGATTGCAGATGTGATGCCTGATGACAAAAAGGATAAATATACTATGGAATTAAAAAAGTACACCAAAAAAAAAAACATTGTCAAACACAAGATGATGTGTTCAAAGTAATGACATGTTTCAATATATAAACTGAAAAGAAAGATATAATTATTAGCACACATATAAATACATATAAATTCATTCCAAAAAGCACAGGCTTAAAACTTTATCGAGATTAAAAACTTAAAAAAAAAAAAAAAAAAAAAAAAAATCAAACTACGATACAGCTAAGATATGTGAAACCACAGAAATTCCTTTTTCACACGATCTGCAGAGAAAAAGCAGAATCGGCACTATGAACCCTTTTTGAACATTCTGAAAAAGCACTAACGTCTTAGTGTCAGTTCATCTTTCAGACAAAAAATATACTCAAGCCTGGTTTCTAGTCTAGGAAAGATAGTGCACAATAAAATCCTCGTACAAAAAGCAGTGTATTAAAATGGCTCGGTGTAGGTCCTTCTCAAGACGTGAGCAAGATGGCTGCTCGGCTGTCAGCGTCGTCAGCTAGCTAGATCGTTCGTGTTTACTTGGCTTTGCTTTGTTTAACGGGTAGTTATGATGAAGCAGCGAGTTCCATGATGATAACCACTGGTTAGCATGAGTTGCTAAAGATGAGAACTACTATCTGAGTTATGCCTGTTAGTTAACTTTGAGCCAAAAAGAACGAAGCTATTTGTCATTATAACTGTTCTTCACAAATCTGATTATCTTGAACTATGAACTAAACGGTAAATAGAGATTGTGTAGCACATGCTTCCTGTTTTTTATACATCAAAGTATTACTGAAACTTCATAGTCTTTAAAGCAACATGAGAACTCTGATATGAGGAAGATTTCACACACTGACACGATGAGAATTCAGAGGAACTGATACTGCTGCAGCGGAGTGTAGTGTTGCGGTATTTTAACTGTGTAGCGGGTGTAGTATTTGGAGCGTGTAATATGTGTGTATAGATGTTGAGAACATTGCGGAGCTGTATGTGGAGTGTGTGTGGTGTTTAGGAGAGATGTGGTGCTCTGTGTGTGTGTGTGTGTGTGTGTGTGTGTGTGTGTGTGTGTGTGTGTGGACACCGTGTTGTATCCGTTCTCTAAGCATGTCACTACATGCAGTCCACCACGTTGCTCGAACCCTGACCCACGTCTCGAATCTGACTGATATGTGTGGCGCAGACGGCCACGCCCGCTCCGGCCCTGCAGTGAGACACTGAGCCAACCAACTCCCACCTGCACACACACACACACACACACACACACACACACGGCAAACGTGTGAGCAAACTACATATACAATAGTTTACAAAAACACAGGCAGTTAGGCAGACAGGAAGGCTGACAGACAGACAGACAGGAAAACTGGCAAACAGACAGAGAGAAAGACAGAGCAACAGACAGGAAGGCAAACAAGCCGATATACAAGAAGTTAAACAGACAGACAGACAGACGGACAGACGGGGTCAGGAAGGTATGATGACAGACAGTCAGGAAGACCAAGAGGCACATAGGAAGGCAGAGAGACAAGCAGACATACAGACAGACAGACAAACAGACAATCAGATAGTCAGACAGGCAGGTAAACAGACAAGCAAACAGGGAAAAAGACAAATAGGAAGACCGAAAGACAGACAGGAAGACAGACAAGCAGACGGGACAAGCAGGTGAACAGACAGAAAAAAGCAGACAGACAGACAGACAGACAGACGGGAAGGCAGGCATACAGACATATGGATGGATGGATGGATGGATGGATGACTACAGATGTCTAATACAGATGAATGTTTGAACAGACAGGATATGGATAGGGTGGAGGGATGGATGGAGGGACGGATGGAGGGACGGGTGGAGGGATGGTCACTGTTACAGCAGACAATCAAGAGCAGTTGCAGAAGGTCTAAACGCTGCCTTAACGTTTTAAATCTCTATGCAGCCCTCGGACTTCTCACCTGTTCACGCGCGGCTCAAACGCCTCCACCGTGTTCAGGTAGATGTTTCCGTTGTGCCCGCCCACAGCAAAGACCCGCCCCATCACCGTAGCAACACCGACTCCGCCCCTCGGCGTGGTGAGCTCAGCGACGTACTCCCAGCGGTTCATCCTGGGATCGAAGCGCTCCACTGAACTCAGCGGAGAGTTATCGTCAAACCCACCTGAACACACAGACGCCAAGAGATTTCTGAGTGGAGCCACATTTATATGAAAAGCTCTCAGGTCCAAATACCACGTAGTACAATTACTGACTGTAGCCCATCAGTTGTGCTGAACAAAGTATTGGCCCCCTTCCACCCCATCCATGGCAGAGAGCGTAAGAGAGTGTGTGAGTGTGTGTGCTAGTATGAGTGTATCAGGTACAGCAGTACTGCTGAAATTTTAAACACTGCATTCATTTACTGGGCTTTATCACACACACACACTCGTATCTTGTTAGGTGTACAGTTACAGACAACGGCTCATCTTTTTTTCCCCCCATGAACGGCGTGTGTTATTCTTCTGCTTTCATCAGTGTCAGGTTCTGACCACAGCGCTAATGTTAGCTAGATATTTCTGATTGGTGGACTGTTTCTCCACACTGAGGTGTGTGCCCAAACCTGATACACTCGTACCAGCACCTCACACACTATCACTTCATAATATGAGCCTGTGGTTAGCACATTTATTTATTTATGCATTTAATAAAATTATTCATTATTATAAAACTAATCATGACCTACTGCATTAGTGTCAGTAGAAAGAAAAAAACAATAGATTTCCAACCATTTCTTTTTAAAATACACAGATCATAAATATATAACACTATATATTATTTGCCTGTATATTATTATTGCACGTATTTAATTTAAATAATGCCCATAATATTTAAAGAATTCACAAAGTCTATCAGTACTGAGGTGTGTGTGCTTCTGTTTCAGAGTTTCAGTGTAGTGGAAGGATGGAGATCCCTTCACAAACAAGTCTACTAATGCGATTCTGTCGGTGTCAAAGTAATCAATTATATTACCCATCTGAGCTAAAGTTCAACATTCAAATCAAGTCTATAAACATCAGCGAGTCATGTGTTAATCCTACGGCTCAGTCACTTATTCACAAACTTGCACTTCTCCCCTTTTTCCTTCTCTCTCTCTCTCACTCTCTCGCTCTCTGTCTCTGTGTTTTCTCGTGTAACTTGCTTATCAAAGGTCAGCTGTTTTAAAACCGGTTCGCTTTATATAGCGGTCATAATACGACAGACAGTAAAGAGGGTAAAATTCGTGTCAGGCTGGATTACTTCCTCCTTCACCAGCAGGTGATAGTCTTAAACTAACTCCGTACCTACAACGTAGAGGCAGCCGTTGAGTTCGCTCACTCCGTTTCCTGCGCGCCTCTGTCCCATCTCTCGCACGTCGCTCCATTTGTTGAGGTGCGGGTCGAAACGCTCGACGCTCGACAGGGAGGCTACGCCGTCGTTCCCTCCTACAGCGTACACGTAGCTCTGATAGCGAAGACAAACATATATTAAAAACGCTTACAGATTCAAAACCCTGTAGAAAGGATACCCATGATGCTTTGCGCTCACCCCTAAAGCGACAGAGCCCACTCCTCCTCTAGGGGTGTTCATGGGGGAGACGGCGCTCCAGCGGTCCGCCTCAATATCGTATCGCTCCACATCGCTAAAGCACGAGTTATCATCCAGGCCTCCTATAGCGTAGATCGGACCTCCGAGTGTGGCCAGCGCAATGCCCCTCCTACACACACACACACACACACACACTCTGACTAGTACAACCAAAACACAAGATAAAGCCTCAGAGAGGAGAGAGACATCTTGAACAGCGTCTCACACCTTTTTGTGTTCATGGAGGCCTTCATCATCCACTTGCTGGTGAAGGGATCGAACATCTCCATGTTGCCCAGGTGCTCGCTGCCATCATGGCCTCCCACTGCGTACACCTTTCCTACACACACATCCCCTTTTTCAGTCATCAGCCTTCATTTACTCCTCTTCTTCAGTACTAATTATTCATCTCTCTCTCTCTCTCTCTCTCTCTCTCTCTGCCTTTCTCCCTCCTGCTCTGTGTCCCCTGTCACTCTCTCTCTGACTCTCTCTCTCAGTCTACCTCTGTCGGTCTACATGTCTCACCTTCTGTCTCTCTCTCTCCCTCCTTGTCTCTCTCTCAGTCAGTCTACATGTCTTGCTCTCTGTTTCTATCTGTACCTGTCTCAATCTCTCTCTGTCCCTGTCTCTCTCTGACTCTCTGACCCTCTTTCCCTCCTTGTCTCTCTCTCAGTTTACCTCTGTCTGTTGGTCTACATGTCCTGCTCTGTACCTGTCTCAATCTCTCTCTGTCTCCCTGTTTTGCTCTCTCTCTCTCTCTCTGACTCTCTCTCTCCATCTCCCTTTGTGTCTGCCTCCATGTCTCACTTTCTCCATCTTCCTGTCCGTCACTCTATTGCTCTTTTCCACTCTCTCTCTGTCTCCCTCTCTCTCTGTCTCTCAGACTGTCCCCTTGTCTCTTGCTCAGTCTCTCTCTCTTTTTCTGTCTCACTGTCTCTCTCTGTTTTTCTCTGTGTTTAACTGTCTTGCTCTCTTTCTCCCTGTGTCTACATGTCTCTCTCTCTCTGACTGTCCCCTTGTCTCTCACTGTCTCTCACTGTCTCTCTCTCTCTCTGACTGTCCCCTTGTCTCTCTGTCTCTCTCTCTTTCTCCCTGTGTCTCACTGTCTCTCTCTGACTGTCCCCTTGTCTCTCTCTGTCTCTCTCTCTCTTTCTCCCTGTGTCTCACTGTCTCTCTCTGACTGTCCCCTTGTCTCTCTCTGTCTCTCTCTCTTTCTCCGTGTCTCACTGTCTCTCTCTGACTGTCCCCTTGTCTCTCTCTGTCTCTCTTTCTCCCTGTGTCTCACTGTCTCTCTCTGACTGTCCCCCGTCTCTCTCTGTCTCTCTCTCTTTCTCCCTGTGTCTCACTGTCTCTCTCTGACTGTCCCCTTGTCTCTCTCTGTCTCTCTCTCTCTTTCTCCCTGTCTCTCACTGTCTCTCTCTGACTGTCCCCTTGTCTCTCACTCTGTCTCTCGTTCTTTCTCCCTGCGTCGACCTGGTTCACTGCCTCTCTCTTTCTCTCTGACTGTTCCCTTGTCTCTCTTTCTTTCTCCACATGTCTCTCGTTCTCTCTCCCTCACTGTACCTCTCCCCCTTTCTCCCTTTCTCCCTTTCTCACCTTCTACAGAGATGACTCCCACGTGTCTGCGCCTGCTGTTCATCTCAGGGCCGAAGAACCAGCTGTTCTTGCTGATGGAGTAGCACTCGATGCTGCGGAACGGATCTCCAGAACCGCCACGTCCCCCCACGCAGAACAGCACACCTGCACGAGGTCAGAGGTCAACAGCAATCATTAGCCTGCAAGCTCAAATGCTGCAGAAGTCTACAGTTTTTTCCCCAGCATGCGTGCTTGTTCTGACCCGCTGTGTGTTTGCGTGGCGTGGTGCGGATCGAGTACTCGAAGTCCGGCACGCTCTTGTTGCTGAGGTGCAGGTGGTAGTTCCTGGCCTCGTCCAGCAGGTCTCGGCAGCTCAGGTCAGCCTTGATCATCTCCTCTTTCGCCACGGTGCCTGTGAGGAAGCCCACGGGGAGCAGAGGAAGACGCACCTGCAATACGGAAACACAGTCTTACAGATTTCCTTTTCTTTCATACGTCATTCCCAGCAGCGCTGAATAAAACCATATAACTCACTGAAAGTTATACATTTAACAGTCTTTAATTACTGATAGTCAGGACTGGATCCAGTTTTCTGAAATTATATAAAACACTTGAAGATTGCTTGCTTGTTCAGTTAGGAATAACCCACTCCACGGCATGCTGTTATAGGAAAATAATCATCGACAGGGTCAAGTTAGTTCCTGTTCTCATTTACATTACAGCAGCTATAAACAGTCCTCTCTCTGTCTCTCTCTCTCTCACTCTCAGTCTACCTCTTTCTATCTGTCTACCTGTCTCTCCAAGTATCTCTTTGTCTTCCTATTTTTAATCTCTGTCTCTCTCTGTTGGTCTATCTGTCAACCTGTCTCGCTCTCCCTGTTTTGCTCTCTCTCTCTTTCTCTCTCTCTCTCTCTGTCTGTCTATCTGCCAGCCTGTCACGCTCTCTGCCTCTCCCCCCTTTCTTTCCCTCTCTTTGTCACTGTCTCTCTCTCACAATCTTTTTATATTTCTTTTACCTTATAAGAAAATATTCAATGATGGAGTCAAGTTAGTTTCTGTTCTCACTTATGTTACAGCAGCTATAAACAGTCGGTACCGCACTGTCTCTCTCCCTCTTTCTATATTTAGGTCTACCTCTTTCTATCTCTGTCCCTGTCTCTCCAAGTATCTCCCTGTCTGTCTCTCATTGTCTTCCTATTTTTAATCTCTGTCTGTCTATTTGTCTGCCTGTCTTGCTCTCTGTCTCTCTCTCATCTCTCCCTTCCCGCTCTCTTTCCTTCTCTTTGTCACTGTCTCTCTCGCTCTCTCACACAATCTTTCATATTTCAAGTTAAGTCAAGTTAGTTCCTGTTCTCACTTACGTTACAGCAGCTATACACAGTCGTTCCCTCACTGTCTCTCTTCTCTTGAAGTTAATAAGACAAACAAACAAAAAAAAAAACGCAGTTTGTCCTGTTATGAAGATGTCAGAAAACTTACAGCTTTACCTCTGACAGTTACGAAGCACTGACACTGGAGACTCCTTCCATAAACATTAAACATCTCCATTCAGAAAACTTCACCATACCAACGATTACACAGTTTTTAATGTGTTTATGTGAAGTCTCTGTGAATGAGCTGTTCCTATAGAAACGCTAACCTTTTAAAATGAGCGCATTAATATAAACCCATGATCTGCAGCTGCACTACTGTCAGAGCTGCTGTTATAGAGAATTAATCAACACCTTCTGACCAATCAGAATAGAGAGATCAATTTTTTTTTTTACTCATTTTACTCAACGCTGGCTGTATTAGTAAATATCGTACCTGAGACATGATCTGGTGGAGCCAGAGCTCGTGGTGCTGTGGATTGGCTTTGAGCCACTTGACAGCGGCTTCGTACACTTGCGTCTCGGAGTGGATGTTGAGGTCGCTGGAACTGAGCAGCGTCTTGAGGTGCTGCGGTGAGACGCGCGTGAAGTCGTCGCTCTCCAGCACCTGGCCGAAGTGCTCGCAGGCGTAACGGTCGGCCATGTCCATCAGGTCCACGCGATGGTGGCTCTCGGCGAAGGTGCGCACGGCGAGGCAGTTGGACGGGTGGAAGTGGGCCTTCATGTATTCGCAGCAGGCTCGCGCCACCAGCTCCACCTGCAGGATGCAGGCGGCGTAGAGCAGCGGCTGGACGTTCTCCACCGTCAGCGTCAGACGTGACGAGTAGGCGAAGCGCACCAGGTCCTGAATGGCGTCGCCGTCGAAGTCGCGGATCTCGATCAGCTCCTGCTTGGCCTCAGCCATGTCCGAGAGGAACATGGCGCGGAAGTACGGCACCACGCAGGCCAGCACCAGCTTGTGGCAAGGGATCAGCTTGGTGCCCACCTGCAGTGACAGAGATACAGGAAGTAGACAACAGGAAATGTGAAGCAAGGAATAACAGAATACTCTAATAACACTGTTCTGATAATAATATAATAATATTCATTAATAAAGAAAACAGTACAACAACAACAACAACAAAAATCAACCGTATGCAAGAGACCTCATTTATCAGAACAGATTTATTCGTAAATATAAATCCGTTATATCTGTGTATCATCTGTATGAGCTTTAGGTCTGCTTAAGCTAAAGCCCTAATCCAGAGCGAATTACAGAAGAGCTGTGGAGTCTCTATCAAAAACACACCCTCATGCTAGTTCACTGGGTCAGGCACTAACTGCACCATGAAGAACATTTTGTAAAAACCGGTTGTTTTATATTACTGGCATTAAATTCAGAATATTTAAATAAAGATGAAAGCGAGCCAACACAAAGCCATAAATTAAGAAAAATAATACTAATCATTCAATTATGGCAAAAGAAATGGCGGTGTATAACCATAACCAGAGGGCGGCCCGGTTCTGTCTGCGCAGAGCCGTAAACAAACGCCTCAGCTGATAGGAAATTCAGCGCAGGCTTATTATTATTAATATTAATACTATTAAATATTGTTAGTGGCATAGAAGTGAGCCAAAATAACTTCCACTGCTGCTTTTCAGCCTTTACCCCGATCGCTCATTTTGTGCTCACAGCAGTCTGTGCACTTGACCTTATATGGAGTTTTGTGGGCGTCACTATATGCAAATGAGGTTGGTCGGGAACGCGCGTCGCACTTTACGGGGGATCAGCATACGCAGGCGAGTACGAACAAAATCAGGCTTTCTGAAACATTCGTAAATTTTAGTCACGCATACATTTACACACAACTTCACTAAAAGGTTGATGAATTTGCTTCTTTAGTTCACATTGCAAGGAAGAAACCACTTGGTGGTGTGTAGTTTTGGGAAAATAATCAGCGACGGAGTAGTGGGATGCAGCCGGTACCTTTAGCGTGACGTCGCAGAGTTCTCCGTTCTCGTAGAACTGTCGCAGCGAGTTGTGAAAGTCCTTCCAGGCTTCGTGAGCCTCGAAAACGAACGAGCCGTCAGCCGCGCACTCTGCCTCGGGCGACCGGGACGCGCACTTCGTCCTGAGCTTGTGCTGCTTTCCGTTCTCCGCCGCCGTGTCACCCGGTGCCATCGTAACACACTCACACACACTCACACACACACTCACACACACGCCTGCAGAGTGACAGAGGGAAATTCTGAGGTAATATGCAAATCATGCAAGAGACGCAACAGGATCACTCAGATACACACTCGAGGACCTGCTCTCCAGCGGCAAAAGTAATGGCACCCCAGTCACTTAATGAACAGAACCATGCTGAGGCGGCCATCTTGGACGTTCGCAATCTTTTAATGCAATGATTTATCATACAACCCACCTAAGCCCCGCCTCCCAAAGCCTGAAACTACGCAGATGATTAGATAGTTCCACTTTTAACTTAACCTATTTTACCATTTTTTTAAAATTTATTTAAAATTGAGATCGCATCCAAAGCATGTTGTCTGAAGCAAATACAGGAGGATTTACTTCTGTTTTCTTAGTAACCAAATTTTTTTTTTAAATAACAACTAAAACCTCTAAATGGAAGCAGCCGATTTGAGGTTAAAATTTTTTTGAACTAAAACTGTAAAATGTTAACATTTTTACAGAATATTTTCTTTATTTTCAGTGCTCAAATAAAATAATTAATATTAAAACTAGCAATCAAGTCACAGTTATCACCAACAGGACACAACTAAATGCTTTTAATAAAATTTCCCAGTTCATTATTACTATTTTATTTTAATTACTTATTTATTTGATGGCTTTATTATTATTTTAATAACTATTTAATTTTTAGATTTTAATTCAGTTTGTTTATTATTATTATTTCACTTTTTGAGCTGCATTTTAATAAGAATGTTGCTATACACATAATGTTAATTTATAATAATAAAAAAGATACAAGATAGATGTTATTATTTATATTTACATTTATATTTCTACTCTTGCATCTCTATTTTCTTTTATTTACACTGTATTTATCTGTCAACTTGGTCATGTACTTTTGCACATTTAAAGTTTTAAAGAATATTTCTATGTTTATCTCGTTACTAGTATACGTTTCTATATCTACAGTACTGTGCAAAAGTCTTGGCACCCTCTTTTTTTTTTTTTTTTTTTTTTTAAGTACAAACTTTGTTATAGATGTTTATTTTCTGACTTCTACATTATTGATTCAGTACAAAAACATTTTAGATTCCAAACATTAGTTTTCCAGCACAAAATGAAATGTTACAGAAAAATGTTTGTATGTCAGTAAAGAAAGCAGCAGATTCCATAAGAGACACTTTTCAGATAAAAACATAATGAAGGCTGCTGGGTTTCGCTGCAGAAATAAGAAGCGAGTCGACAGTCAAAGTCTCCAGAAGAACTGTGGCTGCTTCTGCAAGATGCTCAGTAACACTTCCAGCTCATTTCCTTATAAAGCTGCACACACTGCACCTCAGATACTGCTTTATTTTTTTTAAAAGCGAAGGATCGTCACAACAAATATTGACTTTATTTCATTTATTACTGTTTACTGCTCTTTATAGTATTTTTTTAAATGTAGAAACATTTAATTTCACTATTTTTGACGGCATCTTTGCTCTACAGCATTTCTTTGCATGTGCCTAAGACTTTTGCACAGTACTGTATCTATATTTTTTGTTACTGAATATATTCATTATTAATATTTTTCATTGGTTTTGTAATGTCTTGAGCAAGCTGGCACAAGATCTTCCTTCCGGATCAATCAAAATTGATCTTATGTCATTATGATTATTATCATTATTATTATTATTTTTATTTTTCCTTCAAACAACTGGTCTGGTGTCTGAGGTCCAGACTTCATAAATATGCCTCAGAAATCTGTAATTCTTCAATCGGCTTTGCTTCTTAACCAACAGAGCAACCATTTCCCTCCTCTCTTTTCTCTCTCTCTCTCTCTCTGTGTGTGTGTGCGTGTGTGTGTGTGTGTGATACATTCCAGATTAATCTGGACAATAAAGCCTGTGTTCTCTCGTATCGTCTTTGAATCGAGAGAGATTCCCCGAGCTGGCACACATCGGTGACGGGAAGTTCTCCCGAAGCCCACGCAGACCCGAGCGAGCTTTAACTCCGGCGCCGTCTGAATGGACTCTCTGTAGCGCACTCACCTCATCAACATTCACTCAGCGGCGTGTGCGAGAGCCGGCGCCGAGCTCCACAGCGAGACCCATCAAAGGCCTTTTGTTTCTCTCGCCAAGCCTCGGTCACAGAGCGCTCTCGCTCGCCGCTGCACTCGTCCTCATCCCTCGCTTTCCATCATCACGCTGCCGATAACAGGAGAACAGAGTCACAACTTCCTGAAATAAACACGACTCGCGTTACTTTATCCTCCTTCGGCAAACCGACGGATTACGATTAAGTCACGGACCCACCTTTGACAACGACTGTATCATAATTAGGAAATAAAACACCCCCCGTGTCGTGCTGTTACAGGAAAATAATCAACAACGGGGCGGTACGAAGAGGCGGAGTCACTGTTACCACTCTACGGGTTGATTATTCTCTCATAACATCACATCGCGAAGAGTTTCGTTCCACTTCCACTTCCACTAGCTAAACAACGATATACTTTTTGTCCATTTATAGCTACATTTGATGTCGCCGTTAGTACATCCTGTTCTCACTTACGTTACAGCAGCTATCTTCACGTTACCGAGAAACCACAAAGCTAGTAAACTCCTCTCTCCTGAAAACGAAGGAAAAATACAAGCTACAGCTTTTCCTCTGACACTGGAGACTCCTTCCATAAACGTTAAACACATTCCTCTTTACAGAAAACTTCTCAACCGTATCAGCGACGACACACGCTTACGTCGAGTCCCTCTGAATTAGTCGTTGCTATAGAAACGATCACTTATCAGAAGAAATGCATTAATCAATCAATCAATCAAGATCTTCTGACCAATCAGAATCGAGAACTCCACAGATGTGTACAGAAGAGTAAAGAGCGTCGCAGGAAGTGTGTTATTAATGTAAAGACAGAAAAGAAAGCTGTATTTTGTTTAACATGACTTAATAAAATTTGTTTATTTGATATTTTAGTTGACTTAAACATTAGTATCAGGTTGTTTCAGTGTTATGGATCAGTTTACAGCTCAGAAATGGTTGAATATTGAAATTTATGATAATATTAACAACCAGGTTAAATAAATAAATTATCATTATTTATTATCTGGTGTTTATTTTATTACCCAGATATGTTTAGCTAAAAATCTAAACATATAATATAAAATAAATAACGTTTATCCTGACAAACACACAGACTACAAATTACACATTGTAAAAATCTTCACATTTCGTAAAAATAAACCCTTAAAAAAAACTCACGACCTTTTAAAATACCTCAAAACATTTCGTCCTTAGTTTATCCCCTTAGCATTAGCATTAGCATTAACATTAGCATTAGCATTCAAGCCCTCTAACGTTCTAAAGCTGCACTCACTGTGCACGAGACATTAACGTTCGTCCTCCAAAAACCGGAAACGGAAACGTTTATAACAAAAACGGAGATTATTAACAGATTAGCAGAATAATAGAAATTATGTAATTGTAGTTACATTATTTTTAAAAAGGAGATGTAGATTGTATAATTCGCTGTTTTACCTTTATCCCGAGTCAAACGCACTCTGAGCACTCGGATTTGACGCCCAGGCGGTTTGTTGTCAGAAGCTGGACCGCAAAGGACTCTGGGAAATGGAGTTCAAACACTAAAAAAAAAAAAAAAAAAAAAAAAAAAAGCAACGGAAGCGCTTTGATTTAATGATAAATGATCAATGAAATTAATCATTTAATTCTGTTTTTTTTTAATAATATTTTTAAACAACTAAAAAATACATTAAATAAAATAACAATATTAAGAAACGTAAACAAAATGGATTAAATTAACTTTATACCACAGTGCTCTTAAATTCTGATTCATTTTTATATGATTCATTTATTTTCAGGTGATTTTTTTATACAAATGATTCATTTTTACAAATGATTTTTTTTTTTTACACATGATAAATTTATTTCCACGTGTAATGTTTACACATCATTTGTTTATTTTTACATTAGAATTGAACTCGAGTCATTTCTTTTCACGTTTTTTTCGAAATGATTCATTTTTACATGATTTATTTATTTATTTATTTGTTTATTTATTTATTTTATCTTCACACGTGATTTCTTTTTACACATGATCCACTTTTGTCCACATGTGATTTTTATGCATCACTCATTGTGATTTTTACACACGATTCATTTATTTTCAGGTGATTTTCATACAAATGATTCATTTTTACAAATGATTTTTTTTTTTTACACATGATTCATTTATTTTCACATGATAATTTTCACACGTAATTTCTTCTGTGAAAAATTCTCTGAATTATGAATCGTTTAGGGCCAATTCGCACAGCCTCTATGAGCCATTATTCTTCTTTTGCAAATGAGTTATTATGTTATTTTGTTTATTAAAAGGTAGAGGAAGATTTAATGAAACAATTTTAGCCATAAGAAGAACAATCACAGGTCAAGTTTATAGAAAAAAACCCTCAGTGAACTCAGTGAATCGTTTGCGAACTGAAAGAATCGACTCACTGGTGAGCTGAGTCAAATGATCTGACTCACTCAAACGACTCTGACAAAAATTATGCTGAATAATGTTCAGAGTAATAAACATGTGATGTGTATGATATTTTTTCTGAAAGCAGAAAATCTGATTTGGAAATTCGATGACCTATTAATGTATCAGTGTATCAGTATATAGTCTTTATCCGTCTTTATTTATCTTTATCTGTCTTTATTTATCTTATTAAACCAGTTTATAGACCTCATGAACATTTCCTTTTAATATCCAACAGGAAAAGAGTCGATGAGACATTAACATCTATCACAATTTCACACTTTTCTTCTTCCAGTATCACAGCCCTCAACGTAAAAACATTAAAAAAACAACCATAAATGCATTAAATAAATTAAAGTAATAAGAAATGTTGTGTACTATATGACAAGAAAATTCTTCTGGTGCATGAATGTCTCTCATTTCTCACATAACTTTTCCACCAGCAGTTGTAAGTAAAAATACACAGAATGCTCTGACGTCGAGGCTGGGGCTGATTTCTGTCTAGCACAGACTAGAGTAAAATGTCATTAAAAAAATTAGGGTTACGCTAAAAAATTTACTAGATAGCAAAAGTTAAATGCGATAGCCAAGCGACTTCACTTTGTTTGCCTTTACAGTGGAGAAAATGTGATGAAGTGCCCTAATGGCTGCCCTTCAAATGAAAAAAATAAAATAATGAAATACCCTCCAGGGTGCTGCATGCGAGAAAGTGTGATGAAGTGCCTTATAGGGTGTCAGTATGTGTGAGAAATCATGATTTAGTGCCCTGTAGGGTGCCAATACCAGCATGAAAATGTGATGAAGTGCCCTTAGGGTGTCTTTCCAGTGAAGAATACATGATGCAGTGCCCTATAGGCTCCCCTACATGCAAGAAAATGAAATGCAGTGCCCCTAGGGTGCAGATACATGTGAGAAAGCATGATGAAGTGCCTTCTAGGGTGCAGATACATGTGAGAAAGCATGATGAAGTGCCCTCTAAGGTGCCGATACATGTGAGAAAGCATGATGAAGTGCCCTCTAGGGTGCAGATACATGTGAGAAAGCATGATGAAGTGCCCTCTAGGGTGCAGATACATGTGAGAAAGCATGATGACGTGCCTTCTAGGGTGCTCCTGTCCTTTTTATTTTTCTGCCCCGCCCCTCAGACAGCCCCGTGCCCACCCCTTCATATGTGTAATAAATGCCATAACAACCATTAAGGCACTTTCTCAGTGTTTAATGTGCAGTAGCACCTCGGAATCTGTACTGTATAATACAATAACATCATAAAATAAAATCCAGTCACAATCCTAAAACAGTGAACATGATTTTTAAAAAATCACTTAATAAAACAGAACAGTAAAAAGACAATAAAATAAACTATGCATAATCTACAGCCATGGAGCGAACCATTACACACTGAGAAGGACCCTGTGGAGGAAATAAACCACTCCGTGTCACGCTGTTAGAGGAAAATAATCAGTGACAGGGTGGTGTGATGGAGCAGAGGTACGTACTATTAGCGCCATGTAGATTTTTTTATACCTAGGGCTACATGACTTTCTGTATTAACTTGGATTTGTCTCGGATTTAGTGTCGTTTGGACTCGGACTTGGAGGTTGGTTTCACTAAAAACGATCTTGTTCTTGTCTGAGAGTTTGTAAAAATAATGTTTGTGTTTTTTTTCACATGTACAAAGTTTAATAAGAAGTAATTCCTTATAGAAAACAGCGTAATCACTGGCGCAGTGCAAACATGAAGCCGACTAGTAAAGAAGTAAAGAGTGAAACAGGATTTTTAATGCTTTTCTGCCTCATTATTATATTGACTCATTTGGACTCCATCTTGCCTCACCTCGACTCAAACTCGGCTAGTCCCATTCTTGGACTTGGACAATAGCAGTCTTGACTACAGTTTTTAATTTATTGATGAACAACATTTAGATTTTATCCGTTTATAGTTACATTTAACGTTGAACATTTGAAATCGCATAATGGGCTGCAGGTTTATATTTTGTCGACTACTGTTTCTCATCAGAGTTACAAAAAAATGGACAGCCTTAAGCGACAAGCTACATCATACGAAGCGAGCAACTTGTCGCTCGTTAGTGCGATCGCAGGTTAAGAATCGACTACCTGCTGAAAACTGGGTCGAAACTCTAAAGAACAAAAAACTTTATCCACAACATTTCCCTGTTTTTTTTTGCTGGTAGATCATTTTGTTTAAGGAGTTTAACACAAAATCAGCTCCATGGATTTGGGTTTGGAGTGCCAGCTTTGCCAAGCTGAACTAGCTAAGTTTCACAGTACTTATCCAGTGTTAGAACTGAGAAAAACAAAAACAAAAAAACACAATACACAAATATATACAGTGCATGAAAAGTCCATGAGTTACGCCGACTCACGCTGGCTCTCCTCCAGGGAGAGATGTTTAAAAATCCGTGACTGATACGTGAGGTTGCTCAACGTCCCTGTGAGATTTACAGGAAGAGTCACTCTCAAAGGCGCTGTTGATTTCTCCTTTAGGACTGTTGTCTTCAGACTGGCCTTTTTCCTCTGAGGTCATAAAATAATTCTTACACGGCGTCCTCTTGTAAATCTGATAAGCTGTAAATGAAAAAAAGAGAAAGATTACTATCACAATTAGCTTTAAAAACGTCCTCAATTCCAAAACCATCAATTTAGATTTTATAGCAGTACAAATGTAGGTATGATATCGGGTGTGTGTGTGTGTGTGTGTGCACAGGTGCAGCTGGATTGTTCTGGTCCACACACACTTTTATACACTTTTAGTCTGTTTTAGTGAGAGTGAAATTATTAATTTTAGTTCATTTGCTATTTCATTTTCATCTGGTTTCACATTGCACATAATTAAACAAACCTCAAAACAACAACAACAAAAAAAAAGCTAAGGTGTGTGTGGGAGAGAAAACATCCTCGTAAAAATTCAAACAAGAGTGTGTAGAAATCACTGAGCTGGCTGTAAAGAAAAGATTATCTATTTATATAAATAACTAGATGAAAACATTTGAAATATCATATTCAGTGTTTATTTTTTGTTCGTCAGTCCAAATCTCCAGAACATTTCTGCAGCGCTACAGCTCTGTCATTTGGCTCAGTTTAGCAGCTCAGTTTTAACATGGACGGGAAAAAAATGCTGAGACCCAAAACAGAAGGTGATAAGATTTTGCAGATGCCATCTACTAAACTGATCTGCGAGTCAAAACCGGACTAAACTTCAGAATTTTTTAAGATTAATTTTTTGGGTTTTTTTTTTAGAGTTTTGACCCAATTACCCAAGTTCACACCGGCAAGAGACATTTGGACCGACAAACCGAAGAAAAAAAACCAATGATTGACCAGTGAACAAAGGAGATTTACAAGGATGTTTTCAGCCAACAAAAAACTAAGTTTTCATTGTTTTTTTTTAAATTATATTGAGTGTGAAACCAAACAGCAAACGAATCAAAACCAGTTTCGTTCTGATTCAAACCCAAACGGATTAATAAGTGTGAAAACACTACATCTGTTAGATTGTGGTGAGAAACTTTTAGACTTTTTTTTTAAGATATCAGATTTTTTTTGTAACTTCAAGCTGCTAAACTGATCCACGAGACACTGGTCTAGAATTTAGATGAACATCAGAGACTTTTATTGACATTATTTCTCCATGACTTTAATTAATCATCCTTTTTAAAGAATTTACTAGAAGTCTTCCAAATCAAATGCCTGAACCCTGACCTTTTAAGAGTCCCGAACATGATCATTGGGTTGTATGGTTATAATACTATACACTTTCTTCACACCCACCTATGATCAGCAGCAGGCCTGTCAGCAGCTGGAAACAGCTGTACATCAGAGGAAGTGTGATGACCTGCGACAGCTGATGCGGAGGGAAGAAAAGCTGCAGGACTGTACCACAGATCTGCATGTTCTGAGCTCCCGTCTCCATCGCGATGGTCCTGCACCTGGAACCACAATTTCATGCTTTGTTTACAATTTATCATTGGATTTAAATGTTAACCCTTTCCACAAATTGAAATACAAGTACTATAGTTTCTGAACAGTAATGATTCACCTGTGCAAATTCTATCTCCTTTGAGAAAGTAATTAAATATCACAATTTACAGACACAATATTTGTGCTGCCTTGTATTTATTGTCCTGTTAGTGTTACCTCAGTTCATCACTGTAATATGTCTGTTAGTCCATCCTCATCAATAAAGCCTTCATGTATTTAATTTTAAAGCAATAAGGAACACAACCGTCACATGTGAAAAAATCACGTGCAATTTATGCGTTTAAACATGATTTTTTTTCCATGATTGTTTTATTTTCATGTTTAATTTAATTTCCATTTATTGAGCCATTTATTTTCACATTTGATTCTCCACACAAGTGATTAATTTTCACATATGATTCATCACATGGTTAACATATTTCACGTTATTCTTCAGATAATTATTTTCCCATGTGATTCTTCATATGATTAATTCGTTTTCATATGGGATTCTTTACAATCATTCACATTACTTATTCACATGTAGGACGTGGTGTTATTTATGGCATATTATTCACACGATGTCACGTGTGTATTTGAGTTCACGTGTAATTTCACATATGAACTTGTGATTATGTCCATAAGAGATGCAGAAATCTTCACCCAGCTTTTGTTTGTCCAGCCACTGCTTCCATTATAATGCTAATTTCTGCTACCATTGCTAGCTTCATATGATTAGGTGCGATTGTACACTGCATTAACATCAAGCCCAATATTAGTGCACATGTACATCTCGTGATTAAATGCTGACGTTCTGGCAGATACAAGAGTCTTCTCTTTCATTATCTGACGTCTCATACTGGCATATTAGGAAATTCCAGCACATTTGAATCGACTTTAATCCAGAGTATTCAGGAATTTTTGGACATTTCATGACAAACTGAGCTTTCCAACATCATGGAATTGTTTGAGTTTGTTTGTTAGACTATGACCTGTTTTCTCTGTTGCTATAATTGTGTAGTTACTATTTATTTATCGGGTCTGATAAGGCACTAAATCTTTAGCAGATAAGCTGAGATCATATCTAGAAAAGATGTGCACTTCCTTATTATAAGATTTATATTAGAGGTAAACAAAACATTCAGTATGATGTGACCTCAATTCCCAAGTCCTGTACAAATACATCGCTCTGTTTACTCTCACATGTGGTTATAATGTGATTTAGATATATATTTATATGGTGGATGCTCTGCATAATATGAGTAATAAAATGATTAAAAAGCCTGTTATTTAATAAAAACAAAGAGATATAATTGTTCATATGGTGATTTTTAACATTTATGGAAGGAGTCTTCAGTGTCACAGTAACAGTCAGAGGTAAAACTGTAACTTTTCTGACAGCTCGAAGAGAGAGTGAGGGAACAACTGATGATATCCACAACATTACATCTAACTAAAAACAGATAAAAAAGTATGATGTGTGATTCTTTGTGAATAAAAAACTGTAAGCGTTGACAAACTGCTGTCGTATAAGAGGAATAAAACACTTCGGGATGTGTTGTGTTAGGAAAATCATCTTCGGGGTGGTAACTGTACAACAGCACAACTGTGACACAACAAGCTACTGTTACTGTAAATCTTTTACTTAGACTTTCTCCTTTTCACGTTTCCTCTCGACCTGGACATCAGCAGGTTCACTGATTCTCGCGGCGTCTCAGAGTTTAAGACCTGTTGTAAAGTGTGTTTCACACAGCGTGACAAAAACGCTCTCAATGTCTCAATTCCTTACTTGGAGCTCTGCTTAATGAATATTAATAACTAGTGGGTGGAGTCTACAAGTGAGTTGAAGAGGCAGAAAAATGCACCCTGCAACAATTTATTAAAAATTGTCGAGAGTAAAAATAACTTCAACTGCATAGACTTTGTATTTTTTTTTTTGGAATAATACACAAACGCTTAAAAATAATCAGATATAATAGGACAGTATAGTTTCATGTAAGTCGGTGATATTTTTAGAATAAGAAATGGCTCTGCATTACTCAGTAGTATGAAGGTGAATAAGGATTTACCACCTACATTTAAAGCCAGTGAAGTATCTCGGGAATATGCACACAACACCTCTATAGAGAAATCTGCAAAAGAATTTTTTTTCGTGTGACTTGACGTTAATCTGGTTTAACTTTAAGCCCATTTAATCAGGGCTGTGGTGATGCAGTGGTGGTGCTGGACCTGAATACTCAGCTCTACAACTGGATCGGATTTTGCATTATGGTCTGTGAGAACTGATTTATGCCTTTAGAGAAAGTGAGCTTTGCACAGTAACTGTTTTGACAGTAGACAGGGTTTTCTCACCGGTTCCAGGGCTGACGCACTATAACGGAGATGATGAATCCTGCGAAGTAGCCGATCATAGGAAACACACTACCGATGACCAGGATGGAGGTTTCTGTGTTCCACAGGCCGTCGTACAGTAAAATACTGGCGATACCAACACCTAACATCACCAAGCCTCCTACTATTGACCCCACCTAGAGGATAAGAGAAACAGAGAATGTTTAACATGCACACTTGATTTGATTTCGTCCACTTTACCTGCTCTACAGACTCGCTGTAATATCTATTGGCTCACTTTAGTTTAGAAATCTCTCCTTGGTTAATCTTATCCTTACCTCTATCACTCGCGTGGATAAAACTAGACTGTCTTTTCATATTTAAGTAAAAGTTCCTCATTCTTTGATTCTTTGTCATTTCCTCATCATTTCAGTCCCCTGACAAAAAAAACTATAACTGGATAAAAAGTGTGATGTGTCTTTCTTTAATAGAAAATAACTGTAATCATTGTTGCGGTATAATAAACCACATTGCTGTGGAATAAAAAGCTTCAAGACTGTAGGAAAATAATCAACAGTGGAGTGATGGGATGAAGCAGAGGTACTGTGACAACCCTGAAGTTGATTAGTTTCCCATAACAGCAAGACACTGAGCATCTTATTCCTATTATACCACAGATTACAATTTTTTATCCGTTTATAGTTACATTTAATGTTGTGAAACATCCACAAAACAAGTTAGTTCCTTTTACTATTTATTATAACAGCTATAAACAGTTAGTAAGACAGAATATAGCAGCTTGTCATGTTATTCTGTCCTGAACATTTCTGACTGGTACAAAGCTCTGACGCTGGAGACTCCTTCCATAAATGTCAAATAAACGTCTCCTCACAAAAAAAATTTCACCATATCAATAATAATACCGATTTTTTAATCTGTTTATGTGGAGCGTCCACCATAGTATAGAAATGTCATTAAACTATAGAAACACTGTTATAGAAAATGATTCAACACCTTCTGACCAATCAGAATGGAGAATTCAACAGTGCTGTGGTATAAAGTTATTTAATGTATTTTATTGACTTTTTTATTTAGTTGTTTAGTTTTTTGCCTTTCCTTGCGTTCCCTTTCCCATCAAGTAGCTTTTTGTACCACCATTAAATAAGAGTTTTCTATAATCTATACGTTTTCTATAATCTTTCTATATGTTTTATATAATCTTTATTAAAGATTATATATTTAATTTTTTTTAAAACACAGACATATAGACTGTCAGGAATTAATTCTCAGCAACAGTTTACAGTTTGTTGATGTTCTCTATAATAAGATAAGCTATAGATTAGTGCCTTCAGTAACGTTATCACAATTTCAAATCCATCTCCATGTCCACTCTGCTGATCAAATCTTACAATCAAAGATGATATTTTGTTAAAAGAGAGTCTGACTGCGTATTTTAAAAAGAGCAATATGCCCCTTTTTACCTTCAAAAATATTCGTGCCACTTTTGGCCACTTGTAATTGACCAGCACGCCGCAGGTCACTGGGACAATCAGGCTGATACACGCGAGACCTGTAAAGAGATTAATAACTATTATTAATTACATAACAGACGTATTTATGTCTTAAGTACATCTATAATGGAAATAGCAAAGTGTTGATTAATTTGTGGTTTAATTACTAATACGAATAGTGACGCATTTATTAAATTAAGTGAATGTATAATGAACATAGAGTGCAAAAGTTTGTATCCTGCATGATTTCTAGATTTAAAAAAATTAAAATGTATCTCTATTTGAAAATGTAGATGTATCCTTAAAAATCAACAGAAAAATTGTTTTTAAAAAGGTCAAAGTTTTGCCTTGGCCCTCTTGGTTTCCTTTTTAATGAATACTGATGTGTGCTCTCAGTTTTTACAAAGCTAAAAAATGTAACATCATGAAAGGCATTTTACAATTTCTCCTTTATTTTTACTCATTTTAAAGGCATGCTAGAGGTTCTTGGCTTAGAAAGGAACTATCCGGGGGATAGGGAGTTGGTGTGTTTACCTATGTTCAGATAAGGGATCTGCATCCTCCCTGCCTGCACCCATGTGCGGGAGTAGAGATACAGACTCAGAGGCATGGTGCCCAGTCCCAGCAGAGTGGACACGCTCGTCAGGGTTATGCTGAGAGACGGGAAGAGAGAGGGAACATCAGGGAAACATCAGTGACATGGTTAAGGGGAAACACTGTAATCAGGGAACAGGAATATGTGCCCAGTGTTGCATCAGATTCCTGTTCTCGGCTGACAGGAGTGGAACCTGATGTGGTCTTCAGCAGTTATAGGTCATCTGTCTCATGGTTTGACATGTTGTGCTTGTTCTGAGATGCTTTTCTGCTCACCACGGTTGTAAAGAGTGGTTATTTCAGTTCCCGTAGCCTTTCTGTCAGCTCAATTCAGTCTGGCCGTTCGCTCTCTGACCCTCTCTCTGACAGAGATTTTTGGAAATACTCAAATGCTCAAAGTCACTGAGATCACTGAAACATTTTGTTTGATGTGAACATTAACTGAAACTCCTGACCTGTAGCTACCTGATTTTATGCATCACATTGCTGCCACATGATTGGCTGATTGGATGATTGAGCGGGTCTACAAGCATTCCTAATAAATATGTCAGTTTATTTCTGCAGTTTCTTTTCATTCTATTAGATATCACCTATAGCATACAGAGTAGGTGCATTTTAGTGTTTTGTTATAATTCAAACAACACATATTTACTGATATTCTGATAATCTGTTCAGCATCACAAAACAGTCATTTGTGAAGATTTTATTAAACTAATAAATCCATCAAAAATTTTTAAATAAAGTGTAAGTGTTTGAGAAACACATCAGGTGTGATTCAAAAGGAAATTTTGTGAATTTCAACCATGTCACCGTTGTTGCTCACCACTTTTAGAAGATGATGAAAGTATTTTATTGAAGCATTTTAATTTGAAGTGATGGTTTATTCCTGCATAGATTTGATTGTGTATTACTTATTTACTCACTGACTGCTGTCAATGTGTCAGAATCTGTAACCTCAGCATAAGGAAACACAGAGTCTAACAGAACATACAATATATTATGTTCTGGGATAGAAAACAGAGATTCATGCAGCATGGATTCATACGTCGGATAAATTCCCGGAATGAATTAGCGATTAATTGATTTCCATTCAATTAAATTCAATCCTAGTTTAATTGCACTTTTAACAATAGATACTGTCTCAAATCAACTTTACACTCTCAGAAATGAAGGTACCAATCAGTTAGTACAACTCCTGTGATGAGGAAAAGTACTAATCGGTACCTTGTACACAAAACTGGATTTTGAAAAAGGCAGAGGTGAAGTGGCGAGGAAAAACTCCCCGAGACAACATGAGGAAGGAACTTTGGGAGGAACCACATCATTACAGTATGCAGGTGTAGAAGAGTAAAGACAAACAGTACTAAGTGTCGAGCCCTGGGATGAGTACAGGACAGTCTTCATGATTACAGCAGCAGCTCTTAGACATTAAGTATTTGACATATCGTACCTGAGGTCCATGTCGCCGTCCAGCCAGTATGTAATGATGTTAGAGATGGTTCCTCCAGGACAGGATCCAACGACAATGATGGCGATGGCCTGCACTGGTGAGACGGAGAACCCCAGAGCCAGCAGGTACGAAGTGAGGGGCATCATACCGAACTGGCACACCAGCCCGACCAAGATACCCCACGGGCGCTTCAGGTTGAGCCAGATCTTATTCACCTCCACCGAGCAGCCCAGGGAGAAAATCACCAGCCCTAGCATGACCGCTAAAGTCAATCCCAATGCCTGCTGGATGACCGCGGTGCTCCCAGCCACAGAGGTGGTGTTATTTTCACTGCTGTTATTCCACATGGTCAGTCGCAAGAGGAAAGAGAAGAAAAGATTGTGTGTGTGTGTGTGTGTGTAAGAGAGAGAGAGAGTGTGAGGTAGAGTTATAATACCTGCACTCCCTTTTAAACCTCATAGGCAGCGTAGAGTTCAGAGGAATGGGGAGTGGTCAGTGGAATTCAGTCTGAAAGCTGATTAACTCTATCATTTTTTTTTCAGGGAGGGAACAAGGCAAACTTTTTTTGCTGCAATTACAGAAATCAGGTCCAAATTCCTAACAGTGAACAGTAACACAGCTAACATTTAGGAAAATAGCTTCGTCCTAAATGAAGAAAGAACCAGAGACTTAATGAAAGTCACGAAAAATTAACGTATAAAAATATGACCTGCGGATGCAATGAAGGATAATTTGACAGGAAGAGAAATAAAACACTTGGTGTTGCGCTGTTATAGGAAAATAATCCACAACAAAGTGATGTGACAAAGTTGATTATTTTCAGCACAATCTTGTGTTTTATTCCTGTGTTTTGTTCCTCCTACATCACAGCAATTTGCCCATGATTACAATTTTTTTATTAATTAAAGAATGACACGTCATGCTTTTTATCTGTTTATAGTTACATTTAATGTTAAATAACAACAGCTATAACCAGTTGTTCACTCACCAGCCTCTCTTTTATCTCTCTTGATGTCAATAAGAAAAAAACAAATGCAGCTTGTCATGTTTCTGAGTAACGTAACATAACAAAGCGCAAACTCCTCCGTCCTGAAGACTTTCCTACGGAGGAAAACGTACTGATTGTTATAAAGCACTGACACTGGTGATAAATCAGCGAATAGGAGTTTGAAGTCAGGGCTGTGTGCAGGACACTCGAGTTCTTTCACTCCAACCTTCACACACCATGTCTTCATGGAGCTCGCTTCATGCACAGGGGCATTGTCGTGCTGGAACAGGTTTAGGGGAAGAACCTCATATGGGTGAGATGGTCAGGTGTCCACATACTTTTATACATATTGTGTATTTTTCATGTTAGGAGCCACTTTTGTCACCAAATCTCTTAATGGTGTTCAAATTTTCATCTTTTCCAGACTTCTTGTCTTGTTACGGCACTGATTGTGCTTAATGGTGCTGGTGTGTGTGTGTGTGTGTGTGTGTGTACCAGTTTGCTGAAAGGAGTTTCATTTTTCTGCTTGCACTCTGATATTTGGTCTCTGGATTCATAAAGCAATTTAAAATATACATTTCGAGAAATACACTTTGCATTAATTTTAAATATCTTTAGCACTGACAAATGTGCCTCAATAATTTCCTTCTAATTTCTCTGTAGTTACTGAATAATATGCTTTGAGGGGAAAAAAATACTGATAAGGCTTTAATGAGGAAGCAGGAAGCATTTCAAGTACAGATATATTGGCAATAAAATGATTTTTTTTTTAAATCGCATTTATTACTTTATTATATTTTAGTAATCAGTAACTACGGTGAAACTAATAGAGTGAAGAATTTAAGGAGAATTTAAGGGCTAGAGTTCAGTTATATAGAGATATCCCTGTTATCAGTGTTACCTCAGGAGAAAGCGGACTGATCAGAAAACGTAAAGAGGGCGTGACATGATTGTAACTATTATTAACGTGACGTAAAAATACGTTTTTATCTGTTTGGTTTACAAGAACTGGAAATGACTGGAATGTCCTCATTTCTAACACAAATCGTCTACACAGATTTCTCACATTTTCTACCTGAGTATCAGCAGTGAGAACGACAGGTGATGCACGTAGATAAATGTGTGCACAAGTGTAACAAATGACACTTCTTTATTTTACTTTTATTTACTACTTTCTATAACGAAACACTGCATTTATAGTTCTGTGCAAAAGTCTTAGGCACATGCAAAGAAATGCTGTAGAGCAAAGATGCCTTCAAAAATAATGAAATTAAATGTTTCTACATTAAAAAAATACTATAAAGAGCAGTAAACAGTAATAAATGAAACAAAGTCAATATTTGGTGCAACGATACTTCGCTTTCAAAAATAAAGCAGTATCTCAGGTGCAGTGTGTGCAGTTTTATAAAGTAATGAGCTGGAAGTGTTACTGAGCATCTTGCAGAAGCAGCCACAGTTCTTCTGGAGACTTAATTTACATTTACATTCAGGGCATTAAGCAGACGCCCATATGCAAAGCACTGTTATATTGGGTTTTATCCAGTTAAATAATTTCATAATCAAAATATCACTGTTAAAGCACATGTACGTGTTGCGTTTAGAGCAGTATCATGAAATTGCATTTCTAAAATACTTTTAAAATTTTATATTTAAACTCCACTTGATCAATAATGACATGAAATATGAGAAATATAGTGTCCTTAATTTGACATTCTAATTTATTATTATTATTATTATTATTATTATTATTATTATTATTATTATTACATCCTACTTTTTTCATCATAGACTGAGTTCACTGTTGGTATGTTACAAGTCTTAGTTGTACTCATATCATATCAAAAGAACTGCAATGCCATAATGATATTATTAATTAAATTATCCATTAATTTTAACCTACCTTTAATTATTACCTGTATTTAATCAGTGATTAATTAGTCAGCTATTCATATTAGTGATAATTATGTTCCTATAATCTAAATCAGGGTTGTTATATAGTGACCCACATGCCTTATATGAGTAATAATGATAACGTACATGCTGAACATTCCATATCGTTTGCTATAACCATGTGTGCACTTTGATGCTCTAATATCCACCAAACTTTAGACTTTCGGAGTCCAGGCTGTAGATTTGTTACATCACTGTGAAATATATTACACATTAGACTTTTTCTGAGATAAATGTTAAAGCTGAGGCAGATAAAAGGGCTGCCGTAAAAACCGTCTGCAGCACAACCTCCTGCACTCGCTGTTCATCTGTAATAAAAAGCACGATTTCTGGGTGAAAATTGAACAGCGTGGAATTCCAGCTATATATTTATTAATATTTTTTACTTGTTGTACATTCATTTTGCAGATGCAATGATAAAACACTAGAAAAATCTGATCTCATTTTCCAAAAAAACCCAAAATAATGTTACAGTGACTTTAAAACAGTTAGTAATATTTCATTAATTTCAGATGAATCATTACCGCATTATTGAGGCTATGTGTGTGAGTTGCAGGAAAAAACATACTAAAAGATTTTCTTATGAAAATGAAAAGACGCGTCAAATATTAATTTCATTTATCTTCAGTAAGTGCTTTATCCTGGCTGGGTCACTGTGGTTCCACACACACATTCACACACTCTTTCACAGCCAGGTACTACGTAGCATAGCCAATTCACCTTACTGCAGTGGGAGGAAACTGGAGAACCTGGAGGAAACCCACGCTGACACGGGGAGAACATGTAAAACTCCGTACAGGCAGTAACCCGAGCTCAGGATCGAACAGAGAACTCTGGAGCTGTGAGGCGGTCATTTGGTTTAGTTTATTACTCTTTATAGTAATTTTGGCATTTAGTATCTTTATAAAATTTATATTGAAAGCATCTTCGCTTGACAGAAATACTTTACATGTGTTTAAAGACTTTAATCAATATCAAGTATGTGTAATACCTAAGTATGCGTATAAATGTTAAATGCTAATGCAAAGATGCCTGGTCCAAGATATCATCTGAAAAGCCATGTTTTTAGATCTTTAGACTTTTGTTGAATGAATGTAGATGCAGAAGGTCCAAGATCCAGGACACTAAACGTAGTCAGATCTCAGAAGTTCTATTTGCACTAAAAAGGCAAACTAATCACAGGCGAGGACACGACCTGAACCCAACGCTCACACCCGCTAATGATTAGAGTCTACAGGTAATATAACTAGTTTATATGATGCAATATGAAATCTTGAGTATGAAGATTAGCAACATGGCAGTGATACGTGGATTGCGTTCAAACTTACGTTATGAACAAACATTCAATTGATAAAATACCTGTTAGAAATTTTGCAACTTGCACTAGCTATTTTTATTGCCTAGGTTTCAGGGGTGCATAGGGCACTTTTTTTTTTTTCCCCGAAGGAATTTTGTCTAATTCACTCACACTCGCAGTCATATCTGCTTCCATCTGCCTGTGATACTCTATAACTAATGTAGTTGGCTGTATTTCTTAAAATATATAAATAAATCAGACTTTTAAACCAGTCTGAAAAGCTGTTACTTTAGAAAAAAAAAAATCCATACAATTCCCATGTGATGATCATCATCATTTCACCATCAAATTATTTCATCATATCTAACGCACAGTGATCGAACTATTTCTTATAAACATCCTCACTGACTTGCAATAACTATGATTACACAACTATTTGGTAATAAGAGTAATAATTTGAGGTTAAAACATACTGAAAGAGAAAATAAGCAAATAAGAAGAAACCCACTGTGAGAAATGTTTAAACGTAAAATGGATTTATTACAGGTCAGATATGACAATGATCTGTACAGAGATTCTGAGATGCTACTTGTATTTCTTCTTCTTCAAAAGTGCATCTCTGAGCGCAATCTGTGGAAAAAAAAATCAATAAGAGTGACTGAAACTGTACCTTATACCTATTTTTTATTATTTTATAAACAGGGATAGAAAAAAATTATTAGCTTGTGGAGGAATCTATCCAGTGGGTCTTTACCCGCCATCATTTTAAAATCGCTTTGGTGTATTTTCTGGACTATAAAACAGGTTTAATATGTTTAACATTTTAAAATATTAAGAAGACGTAGGGTCACAAATTATTTTTAAGCAATATTTTGGTGTAAAAACTTTCACATACTGTACATTCAATGGTATGTAAAAACATTTATAACATTAACTCATACTACGTCAGCTATATCCTTATAATTCCAAGATATCGATTTGGAAAAAGGCATAATCCTTGCCCTATAGCATTATATCTTGCAATGTCTAAGTTTTTAAGAGGCAATTTTAGATGGCAAACAAGTAATAAGTAAAAATAAAGTAAAAATAAAGTTTTTATGGTAAGCAAAAAGCACTAAATTCCCAAATTTAGGAGTGTGTTTCTCAGTCTGTCCTGACTTATAGCCTAAAAAGTCTCAAAAATAAAGACCCACCGGTAAATACAGCTTCCTGTTTAATCTGCACGTTACACTCGTACCTGTTTCTCTCTGAAGGAGCGTTTGCCTTTGGTCCGGACGTTCTGGCTCTGCTTCATCATCATGAAGTTCTTCTTCTTCCTCTTCTCCTTGTTGCTGGTGCTAGCGTACGGGTTCAGCTTGTTCCTCTTCTTCACAAACTCCTTCCTGTCTGTCCGGCCGGCCTGACACAGATTAAACAACAAAGAACAGAGTGTGAAGAGCGAAGTGTGAGCGCATTCTAAAGACGATCAAATATGATCAGCATGTTCTCATCTGAATGTTCCAGCTCATGTTAAGTGAACTTCTAAAATATTTTAGAGACTTTGATATGAAGTGAGTGACCAAGTGAGTGAATGAATGAATGACTGACTGTATGATTGAGCAATTAACTGACTGACTGAGCGACTGAATGAATGACTGAAGAATTGAGCAGCTGACAGAGAGACAAAATGACTGACTGAAAGACTGACTGAGTGAGTGACTGAGCAACTAACTGACTTTGCAACTGACTGACTGAATGACCGAATGACTGACTTAGCGATGGAATGGTCTAACGTCCTTTACACGTTCTTCATCTTTATAAAGCTGGTGTCTCTCATCTGGCTTTGCTGAAACATACAACTGTGTGTCATCAGCATAACAGTGGAAGCTAATACCATGTTTATATATCATTTTACCCAGAAAAAAGCAGTGGGACACAGAACAGAACCTTGTGGAACACCAAATTTTACCTTAGTTTGCGTAGAGCAGTCACCATTTACATCTACAGACTGATAACGATCAGTCAAATAAGACCTGAGCCAGGAGAAGGCTGTTCCCTTAACACCAACAACATTTTCTAGGTGAAGAGCATGATCAATGGTGTCAAAAAGTCAGGTCACTGATGTGATGCTGTCTTCACCCACCCCACTCTCATGCTTTCACTCAGCTGGAGTGGCTGGCCGCTCCATACCTAATAATCATGTGCTTAATTATGAGCATACCTAATAATCTGTGATTCTCTCTCCCTCTCTCTTTCACTCTCATTCTCTCTCTGTTGAGCTACACATGACTACTGACTACATATGACTCCTGAGATACCAGTGATCCTGACCCCTTCTGCTCTCCAGACCTGGTTGGAGTTCTGATCACTTGGAAACCACTCGCTGCTGCTGAGGACAGCCCCACATGGGCAGCCTAAAGATACACTTAGAAATCATGAAGACGGCTTTAGACTGCAATCGCCATGAACAGTTCTGCACTCAAGTCTCCATCAGCGAACAGGGGATAACGTCAACAAAACAGACTTCATGTTAAAACTATAATGAATTTCCTGGTTCCACAATTGCACTTTCTGACCATATAGCACACAGTTAGAGAAAGGAATGATGTATAATCGCACTATCCAGTGTCACCCAGATGAGGATGGGTTCCCTTCTGAGTCTGATTCCTCTCAAGGTTTCTTCCTCAGGTCATCTCAGGGAGTTTTTCCTCACCACCATCGCCTCTGGATTGCTCATTGAGGATAAATTTAGAAATTCAGAAGTGATATATTTCTGTAAAGTTGCTTTGTGACAACGTCCATTGTTAAAAGTGCTATACAAATAAAACTGCATTGAAATGACTGTGCAACTGTCAGACTAAATGACTGACTGCATGACTGACTGTGTAACTCTCTGACCTTGTCTGAGTGACCGACTGTGTTTAAGTGGCAACTAGTAAGAGTACGTATGTGTGTGATTATTTCTCACCATTGCTGTGGCCAGTCTGGTCTCTTTGTCAGATTTAGGTTTCTTGTGTAAACGCTCGATGTCTCTCAGTGTGAGCAGTTCACCTCTGAAACACAACACACACTGCATTTCATTTTTCAGCCATAACAACAAAAAAATAAACAAAATCTACACGTTGTAAAAGACTGAATGTGTTCTAAAGATGTATCGTACCTCTCCGTTTCCTCTTCTGTGTCTGCGTTCTTTCTCTTCTGCCCTTTACCGGGTGCTGCGTTCATGTCTCTGGCCATCCGCGCGAGGCGGATCTTTTTGAAGTCGTCCTGTGTGAGGAGGCGGCTGGTGCTCACTGCTGCTGCTTTAGCTTTCCTCTCTTCTACAGGGATACTCTGGAGCTTCTCCGCCTGACACACACACAAACACACACACACACACACACACACTGAGCTTGTAAAACTGGCACAAGAGCATTATTCTCACTGCTACTACAATTCACCTAACAGACAGCAGAGGGCGCTAAACACTACAAACTAGCTTAAAAAAAAAAAACTTTGAGCCTTACCACTTCTTCCTGATCTTCATCAGAAGAGTGGTGCACATTCACCCATTCACCATCATCATCCTCTTCCTCACTCATGCTCATGCTCTCCCAGCCATCTAGAAGGAAATAAAGAAGTAGAAAATGTAAATATAGGGACCATATTAAAGCAGTAAAAAGTATTTCTGCCCAGGAGATACAGAATCTGTTACCTTCATCATCATCATCTCCTCCTTTGGGCTCTTCTGTCTCCACGTCCAGAACTTCAGCTCCAGGTATGTAGTCTTTAGCCTCCAGCTCACCGTACTCGTGGATCCGGGCTTCAGCCGAGGACTCGGTGGGTTTTCCCTGGAAAAAATAATCACAATCAGCACGTCTCAAGATACTGACTAAACACGTGGACGAAACAGGAAGCAAAAAAATGCAAAAGGTGCAGTTCAAGGTTTATGGATGTGACCTTTGAACTCAATCATATACCCTCATGTGACGTTTTAGGGAGAACACAGGCGGATATTTAATACTAAAAGGTTTAGGTGACTATTACAGATACACAGAGGTTTAAACTGTTTTGGAGAGAGAGTAAGTCAGTCAGTAAGTCAGTCAGGAAGTCAGTAGGTAAGCTAGTAAGTAAGTCAGTAAGTCGGTAATTAAGTCCCTAAGTCAGTGAGTAAGTTAGTCAATATGCAAGTCAGTCAGTACGTCAATCTGTGAGTGAGTAAATCTTTAAGTCAGTAAGTCAGAAAGTTACGTCAGTAAGAAATTCAGTCAGTACGTCAGTTACTAATTCAATAATTCAATAAGTCACTCAGTCATTGAGTTAGTCAGTCAGTAAATCAGTCAGTCAGTCAGTCAGTCAGTAAATCAGTAATTAGGTCAGCAATTAAGTAGTACATCAGTCAGTAAGTCAGTAAGAAAGGAAGGAGATCAGTAATTAAGTCATTAATACAGGCAGTAAATCATTCAGTAAGTAAATAATTCTAAAAATAAAGAATTATAAAGTTAATATTGAAGCATTTTTAACAACTTTATTTTTCCACTGAATGTTTAACACGCAAGCATGCAGTTGCCTAAACCCTTTGTGGAACATAAATCTCATGCAGCACTTTAAAACCCTCTTTTTTTATTTAATTTGGACTGAACGTGTTTTCCTGTCCTCACCCGGTCTTTCCTGTGCAGCATCTGAGGATTGAGATCTCTGAAGAGCTGAATCAGTCCTCTGGCAGACATCACCACATCTACAAATCACACAGGAAATAGAAATCTATAGAAGGCAATTTCTCTGGATAATAATTAAAATCACTGCTACAGCAAGGAGCTCGTTAACGCATGTATACAGCAGTGACGAGCCGCGACGTACTCTTGTCTTTGTGAGATTTGTACTGGGCGAGATCTTGGAGCAGGTCTTCAGACATGGAGAGCGGACAGCGCGCTACGATTTCCCTGATCGCGTTAATCCTGAGACAACGAGAAGGGAAAAGACAAACATATACAATTAAAAATACTGTTAGGAAAAGGAAGTAATGCAACTTTAATTGTTTAATATGTAACAAATAATAATTATATGCTTACGATCATATTAAACCTAGCACATAGTATTACTGACATTGTTAATGATTTGAAATGAAATTTTTTTTGCTCTGATTAATTAGAGGAAATAATTCATTTGAAAGTAAAGGCGGAGTCACTTACCCGACCGTCATCACCTCTCCTGAATTCCTGTCTGTGACAAAGTTGTTGGCGATGGTCATGATCACCGGCTCAATGATCTGCATCAGGGGCGAGAACAAAAATGAGGTTTTATGACACACTACATCACAGCGCTGTTGAATTCTGGATTCTGATTGGTCAGAAAGTTCATAGCACAGGTTCATATAAATGTGCTCATTCTAATACGTTATCGTTTCTATAGTAACCAATAACCTGGTGAATTGTATGGATGATGCTCCACATAAATGGATCAAAAAAATCAATTTTGGCAACATGACAAGCTGAGTTTTTTTTTCTCTTATTAACTTTAAAACTGAAAAAAAAAAATCCCTTATTAAAAAACGAGAGGCTAATGAAGGAATGACTGTTTATAGCTGCTAAGTGATAACATGGATTTACTAACAATAAATGTAAACACAAACGGATAAAAAGCATGACGTTTCATTCTTTAATAATAACGTATAATAATAACGTTCTTTAATAATAACAGTGGTATAAGAGAAATAAAACACTTTGTTATAGGAAAACAATCCACTTCATAACAGGTGGTAACAGTAACTCCGCTTCATGATGAATCTCATCCTTATAAGATTTAATGCATCGATATGAAACTCGTGGTGCGATTTACCTCCGGAGGGACGAGCTGGTGGGAGGCCTGAGCGGCACACAGGAGGATCTTCGTCACTTCTAAACCCAGAGAAAGCGAAAAGAAGAAAACACCGGAGTCAACAAACACGAATAAACTGGATAAAGAAGTCAGAGAAACTGTCCAGATCCAGAAAGAATTTGAAAAAAGAAGTAAAAATGTTGAGTTAAGTGATACGAGTGTTTTTTTTTTACCTGTCTGATGAGGCTGGAGGAATCGCTGGACAAACGGGTAAAAGTTGAAGAGGAAAAGCTGTACGGAAACAAGATAAGACCACTTATAATTTACATTCTGAATAGAAACCATACAAAAAAAGCACTGAAATGTATAAGACAGGAAAAACATCCTGCATTTCCCCTACTCTGTGTTCTCTACGTTAGAGCACTATTAGGGATTTAACGTCAAATATCGAATCATAGCCTTATAAATCACATCATATTGTATCACGTAAAAGCCTGATGCTTCCACCCCTAAGCACTGCATACGACACCATTAGAGGGAATATGACCCAAAATGGCCATATTCAAGAAAGATTAAAGAAATAATGCATCCTAAATGAATACAGGTCTGACCAGCAGATGAACAGATGAGTATTCAAGCTTTTTTTTTTTTTTAAACATCATTGTCCTTGTTATTTAAAGAAAATCTTCCCGGAAATTCAATGACATCAGAAGCACTCTGAGTGTGTACAGCTTTACAGAAGATTCGGACAGTGCGTCCCGATCTTTCTGCAATGTAACAAACCCACTAGTAGATGGCTACTGTTTGTCTTCTGTAAATAACAGTTTTGAGACTTGGGAAAGACGGTATAGTTATTTTGAAATATAGTTAACATGCTTACTCAGACAGAAAGATAGAAAGATTGCCGGAAAGTTCTACAGGACATCAGGTTCAGGAGTTGAATAAAGTTAATAAAAAAAAAAAGTTGTTATAATTTGTGAATGAAAATTACTTCTTTTTTCCAGGATCCCTGTTTTTTCCCTGTATTCCAGTGTTTCCAGGACACAGTGATAAGGTTTATATTAAGGAAAAAATTAAACATCCAGTACAGACCACGCCCACTTTATGCCGGTTTAAATCCGAAATACTGAATACGAAACAGATACGAATATTTTGAGCACTAAACAAATACTGATAGTAGCATTGCGTTACACCTCTATTATATATATATATATATAATATATATATATATATATATCACACACCATCGTCTGTCTGAATACTCGATTCTGATTGGCTGGAAGGTGTGGTTCAAACTGCTGAATTACACAGGTAGTTCCAGTCAGTTTAATCACCGTTCTAAATTAATGCGCTGCCTATAAACAACTGTCACCATAGTACATAGTAACATACAGTTACATTTGCATACAGTAGTTACACTCACAGCTTCATTATTCCTGGAGACGTGGCACAGACACACACACACAATCTCTCTCTCTCTCTCTCTCTCGCTCTATTTATTAGAATTCATTCAAACAAATGTAATCTTATCACACTACCTTATCTCTGTGTATGATTTACAGCAGGCAGAATTCTAGATCTAATGACTCGTGTATAAAATAACTAATGAAAATTAACAGTTATTTTTATCCTTTCAGTCAAATTTGGCACTGCAAACATCAATGACAGCTTCAAATTGTCAATGCTGGCAACAGACCATGATATCAGCGGGATAATCCGTGGCTACGTGTGCTTTACATGAGTTTAATGCACGACGTGGAGGCAAAGAACCATCCAACGTGAAGGGGAGGATATATATATATATATATATATATATATATATATATATATATATATATATTTTAATATTAAAATGAAGCATAGAAATTGCGTGTATTACTCAATCCTCTTAAATTGTGTCAGGAATTTAGTGGGTCCTCATCAGCGGTCTTCTCTCATCACACCTTCGTGTGTGAATAATGAATAAATATTCAGGCTCATTTCCTAACACTGTTTATGAGTCTCGGTTGTTCTTTACCTCATGAATTCCCACCAGTCTGGAGATGAGCTCCATCAGCATGATCTTCACCTCAAAACGCTCTTTCGAACTCTCCAGCTGCTTCAGGAGCTTCTCGGCAAAATCTGCAACATCACATACATCATTATTTAAAAGTAAAAAAAAAAAAAAAAAAGAAAAGAAAAGAAGGAGATTTGGTAAGGTTAGGAGAGATGGAACGTAGCTGGTTACCCTGTGGATCGTGGATGAGGTGGATGGCCGAGAAATTAAAGACCTCGGCCTTTTTCTTCTTCTTGTGTTTCTGTGGGAACGTGAATAAATCGAGTGTTACAGCATTACAGTGTTATAGTACACTATCCAACATCAGATGTACTTCTGACACAAATCCAGCAATTAAACAGCCAATTTCATCACACAAATGTAACAAAAAACTTAAATACACCTAAACACACATCTCTCTATAGCTCCTACAGGCAAATAAATAATATACAGCATCTTTTTACAGTCTGGGGTGTGTGATGAATCCCACATGGCCAATAAACTTCAGCTGATGTGTCAGAGAGATAGAAAATGACCAAAACACCTTCAGGACTTTCATCGCTTTTTCCAGCTTCTTCTTGTTTTTGGACGTTTTCTTTCCTGTTGAATAGCGCACCATCAAACCTCTGGCTGTAGTTCCTTCATCCTGGAGGTGAGAGATTATATTAATATAAAAATATCATCTGCTTTAATATGAAAAATTTTAGATTTTAAAAGGAGAGGAAAGTAGAGACGGCACCAAACATTGTTATGAGATGTTATAATCACTGCTTGAGTCTTTTTTCTCAGGTTTTAGAGCACGTTATGAACGTGAAAATTTCATTTTTAGCCAAAATCTTCCTCTAAGAACAAGTTTTAGTAGGGTTTAAAACTTTAAAAATTAAACTAAAACTTTAAACATTTTGTGAATTTTGGTGTCGTTCACCTCTGATTCTGAATCGCTGTCCTTTTTCTCCTCGTCGTCTCTCCCCAGGAAGAACGTCAACGCACCTACCAGGATCTGATCAAAACACAAAACAGTTCAAATCACACCTCGGTGGCATTCAACATTCAGGGAAATCAGAATTAAATCTCTCAGAGAGATGAAAAAAGAAGAAAAAAAGACAAGTCTGTCGCACCTTTGCGACTTTGGAGAAACAGGCTGTGGTGATGACGTTCACAGTTTTGGCGTCGTTCCTGAAATAAAAAAATAAAATGTCTGTGCTTATAATATTGCATGTGAAGGCTTCCATTAAAATGACGCATATTAAATAGTAAATTGGACCGAGTTTCATGGATCAGTAAACTGCACTCACTTTCTCATTTTAATGTTTTAGTGACTAAGATGAGGAACAGTTTGTGTTTCAGTTTTTGCCACAGTGTACACATGTAATAACTCAAAACAGTAGCTTTTTAAAACTTTAAAGATTCTTTATAGGATTTTTTTTAAAACAAAAATCTTCTTTCTGTTCCTCCACTCCACATCTTTAAACAGGAAATGTCCTGTGTATAATCATTTACAGCACGTGACTCTGCACTCGTTTCTAATACACAACGTATTGTCTATGTGTAAATGTGTGTAAGTGTGTGTAAGTGTGTGTAAGTGTGTGTAAGCTCTGCTCTCTCACCAGATATTTCTTTTGTACAGCTCCACCATCACGTCTAAGGAAATCTTGGCAGCGATGGGGTTCGCGTCCCTCAGCATGGTGTACATGAAGTTCTGCAAAGTCTAAATGAAGATTAAAATGTTAAAGATCATCTTTATAAAGAGTCAGATTCGCTTTATTTCACATGCACGGCTGATTTCAGTTCAGCTAGTGGATAAAATTTGAGCTGCATTAACGAACGTACTTCAAATTAAAAGTCAGTTATGAAAGTCAAAATTGTTATTTGAATATTAATATTCTTCGGGTAGTCGCTCAGATACAGTAGCGATTATAATGAGTATTCTGTTCAGGCCCTTATTATGAATAAATTTCAGCATCAGACACGTGAAAACCTTTACGCAGCACTCACCGTGTTCAGCCTGTTGTTTTTGTGCTTCGCGTTAATATTCTTGATGTCGGTCACAATGTGTGTGTACAGAGTCTGGAGAGAGAGAGAGAGAGAGAGAGAGAGAGAGAGAGAGGGAATGAGAGAGGAAGAAAGAGGGAGAGAGGGGGAGAGAGAAGGAGAGGGAGAGGGAATGAGAGAGGGAGAACAAGGGAGAGAGGGGGAATGAGAGAGAGAAAGATAGAGAGAGGGAGAGAGAGGGAGAAAGAGGGAATGAGAGGGAATGAGAGAGAGAGGGAATGAGAGAGCCAGAAGGAGAGAAAGAGGGAACGAGAGAGAGAAGGAGAGGGAAAGAAAGAGGGAGAAAGAGGGAGAAAGAGGGAATGAGAGAGAGAGAGGGAATGAGAGAGCCAGAAGGAAAGAAAGAGGGGGAGAGAGGGAGGGAGAGAGAGAGAACAAGGGAGAGAGGGGGAACGAGAGAGAGAAGGAGAGGGAATGAGAGAGGGAGAAAGAGGGAATGAGAGGGAATGAGAGAGAGAGGGAATGAGAGAGCCAGAAGGAGAGAAAGAGGGAACGAGAGAGAGAAGGAGAGGGAATGAGAGAGGGAGAAAGAGGGAATGAGAGAGAGAGAGGGAATGAGAGAGCCAGAAGGAGAGAGAGAGGAAATGAGAGAGAGAAGAAGAGAGGGAGGGAGGGAGAGATAAAGAGGGAGTGGAAGAGGGAGAGAGAGAGAGAGGGAAGTCAGAGAAAGACTTAGTTCAAAATAATTGCATTAAAATTGTGATCTCGTTCTACGTATCATTCCTTACAAAACTGATCAGAATTCTTCACTTCTAATCGCACAAAATTATGAATCATTCCGCTCTTACAGTTAGTCTGACACACTGAGAGACGTGTTTGTGGATTTTTTCCTGACCTTTCGCAGAAGTTTGTCATGACAGCGAAGAAGCTCGAAGAACAGCTCGAGGAGACTTGTAGGCTCGATCAGGTCTTTGTTCCGTAAAAGGATCAAGGCTTTGCAAAACGTCTAAAATGAAAGAGGATGGGATGAGACGTCTCTCAAACACGTGAAGTTAGACACAGCAGTCTTTAATAAATGCATAAAAATCGTAATGGCTGGCAGATTGCTGTGGTATACGAGGAATAAACACTTCAGGATGTGCAGTTATAGGAAAATAAT
The DNA here is from genome assembly GCF_027358585.1 of Pangasianodon hypophthalmus. Classification (NCBI taxonomy): domain Eukaryota; kingdom Metazoa; phylum Chordata; class Actinopteri; order Siluriformes; family Pangasiidae; genus Pangasianodon; species Pangasianodon hypophthalmus. The sequence continues at coordinate 23,656,795 of NC_069724.1, forward strand.
CCACTTTAGTGTGGTAGTGTGGTAACAGTAACTCTGCTTCATCTTTTCCCCAACACGTTTATTCCTTAGCTACTTCACACGTTCTGCCATCATGGCTTCCCAAACCCCTGTGACTGCAATGCCAGGAGAGACTGGAATCTGACCATGCGCAGGTCCGGCTCCAGCACTGTGTGGTGATTTAACAGCAGCTCGGTCAGTTCTTTAGGGAAATTCGACAGCTCTGTCAGATAGCAGTGTCCCACCTGCAGAACAACACGCCGCTAGATCAGTTCTACGTGTTCACTTCATAAATAAAATGAGAAAGACTGAAGCAAAGGGTTCTTACCTGAGCCAGAAACATAACCAACTCAGCCAGATCTTTGTTTGATTTGTCTGGCTGGTGTTTGAAGACCTGAAGCGTGGACTGGTAATGACGGAGCTGCTGAAGGAACTGCACATGGGGGTGTGTGTGTTATTAAACATTTCTTATTAGCAAGATTAGCGCAGCATGAACATCGTGCATCATTAATGAGCTGGAACAAGGTGGAATGGTTCTGTCTCATTTTCTGCACGGTTAGCGTCAATATAAGGTTTTGTTTACAAGGTCAAGATCAGATTATTTGCTGTTCACAAACGTCTTAAGTCGAATTCATTTGGATTTTTGTGAAACCGAGCACAACAGCACCAACAACGATCTTAAAAAAAAAAAACACACAGAATAGTAGGCAGAAGCGAGAAGCGGGGCTGGGGCTGATTTCTTTCTACCCCAGACTGTAGACTCATGCAGCCTAACATCAGTAAGATTAACGTCAGGCGATTACACAGAGCGAAACATCAGCAATTTTTCACCTGACACGTCAGTAACACGTCTGTAACACGTCTGTAACACGTCAGTAACACGTCTGTAACATGTCTGTGACACGTCTGTAACATGTCTGTAACACGTCACCAGCAGTGAATCAAAAGATGTCATTAAAATCCAAACCTTGTGAAGTTTCTAACTGCCACAGACCATCGACATGAAAATCTCACTGGATTGACAAACTTTATGTGATCATATGCAGTGATAATCCATGTTTATAAGATTTGCATGTAGTAAATATTTAAACCCGTACAAGCCACAATCCAGATTTTTACTGTCATCATCACAACCATGTAAGAAAGCACAGAAATGAACGACTTCCAGCCTTGACGTGTACCAGCTGTGATGCTTTTACAGTAAAACATGCTTTACGCTCAAGAAAATATTACGTGAAATGCTCGAGTAAACTGACAGACCCAACTATTTTCCAGCGCTTATGTATAGGATGCAGGGTTCAGAGGTTTTGTGTGCGAAGAACTGATCCAGGCTGGATGCAGCAGCTGAGATGAGATGAGACACACACTTTCGACTACATCTCCTGATTGTGATACGCTGCAGTGCGACGCACAAGCCCAGTCCTCTCAGTGATTCATATACACACAGTTAAATGTGTAAATATAAAGAGCCCATGTGCTATAGTGTTTGATAATTAACAATTAAATGCGATGTAAGTTGTGCTTTTATATTGTATAATGAGTTTTAAGGTCAATCTGAGTCTTTCAGTAGGAAAGTTATACATCATTCTGTGGACTTATTTACAGCAATAATAGGCTTATAATAATAAAATGGTTGAGATGTAGATGACATCCTTATTTTGTTGATCTTTGATTTGATCTAGAATCTGATCTGTAATCCATGATGAGCTGAATCGGGACCACAGCTGGAAACAGCTGGCTTGATGTGTAAAAATCCTTGTCTGACACTCGCTGTATGGAGGAGTGTAGGCTGATCTTCTGCTTTTAGCTCTTTAACTCACCTCCTCCGTGTAACATTTCGGGTCCCGCTTGATCAGGTTTTGTAACTGCGGTAAATTTGTAGGCAGTTTGTTATTGTGTCGCACCGACATGATTGTATTACAGTCTAAACCTCGTCACTGCTCGGAATCAGAACTTATTTTCTTCTTTTAATGGCAAAATAACTGTATTAGCTAACACGAGTGTGGCTCACATGGGAACCGCCATGTTGTTGATGACGTGACCAGGCTACGGGTAGCACAAAAGGTCAAACTCAGCGTTCCCGAGAAAAGCGTGACGAAAATCTAAACAATGTGTAATAATAATAATAATAATAATAATAATAATAATGATGATGATGATGATGATGATGATAATAATAATAATAATAATAATAATAATAATAATTCACTTAATGCTTAAAGATCTGCGCTGTTAAATTCTCGACCCTGATTGGTCAGAAGGTGTTGATTAATTTGCTGTAACAGCAGCCCTATAGTAACCACTCATTCACAGGGACTTGCATATATAAACTAATTAAAAAAAAAAAAAAAACATTTGTAATCAGTGACATGGTGAAGTTTTCTACGAGGAGATGTTTATTCAGCATTTATGGAAGGAGTCTCCAGTGTCAGCGCTTTGTAACAGTCAGAGGTAAAGCTGTAACTGGAACTTTTGCAGCTGTAAGTTTTCAGACATCAACATGAGTACATGCACAGATCTTTTCCCCTTGAATATCCCCTATTTTGCTCTTTAGTGTGTAGTATGGCTTCCATTTAGGGTATAGTTTCAACCTCTATCCTTTCTTTCATTCATGCTTTCTTTCTTTTCTTCCTTTCTTTAGTCTTCTATATCAATGTTCTTTCTCTTTTCACTTTTTGCAGAAAGGGAAGTGATGGAATAAGGATGGAAACAGAATGAAAATGACAATTTTCTGAATTCCATCCAAAATAAAAGTTTTCCAACATCTTCAGGACGGAGGAGTTGACATTCTTTGCGGTTTTCTATTGACATGACAAACTTCGTTCTTTGTCTTATTAAGGCTGGTGAGGGAACGTCTGTTTATAGCTGCTATAAGGTAAGTGAGAAGTTGTTTCACGGACGTCCCACATCATTAACTGTAAGTAGAACTGGATAAAAAGTATGAGGTGTTGTTCGTTAATAAATAAAAATCGAAATCGTCAGCAAACTGCTGTGGTACAAGAGGAATAAAACACTTCAGCATGTCCTGGGGTGGTGACAATACTCCACTTTGTTGATTATTTTTCTAGAACAGCACAACATGGAGTGTTTTATTCCTTACTAATGTAATCAGGGAGGACAATATGGTAAAAATATATAATAATACTTGAAGATATTTTTACAATGCTGCTTTAGTGTCATTTTAAAAATTATATTTAGCCACAATATTTAGTTTTGCTGTAAAAAATATGTGTAAAAAATATATATATATATAGATTTCTTTACAACAAAAAAAGCAGAGGATTTAACGATAGGAAGGACAGTCAAAGTGAAAATAATGTCATATATATATATATATATATATAAATAAAACATAAGTCATGAGTCATATATCAAATAAAGATGCCATTAATAAACTAATTACCAAGTAGGATTTTGCTATATATTCTTAAAAGAACTACTTCAACTAAAAACTGAAAACACAATGATCTCTAAAGAGATAATACTTCTTATAAATTATTTATAATCATATATAACAAGCGTTCATTCATTGCCATTAAGGAGAATGGCTGAGAGGAAACATAAAACCAACACCAGGTTTAAAGGCACGATACTCTTTTATTTACAAATTGCAAATTGTCCAGTATGTAACAACTTAAACATCGTATCCACAACTGTCGGGAGCTAAATATGTACACTTTCATTTCAGTGACCATCACTGGCACTCAGCGACTGGGAAAAGATTTACAAAGCAAATACTGTCATCGTATTCTGTCGAGGCAGCAATAAAATACACTTAAAATAGGAATTTATTTGCTCTTATCATCAGTAAAAGATCCATAAAAAAGTAGTGGAGAAAAGAACTTTATAAAATCAATGGTTTTTGCTGATGTGTCTTGAGAAGGAGCGCTCAGCAGGAGGGAATGGAAGCGACAGGAATGTACAAAAAAACCCCATAATCTTTAATATTTTCTTTTGAACTGAGGAGGTGTGAAAAGGTTCTTGCTGGTGGTTTCAGGTTTGAGAACAGGAACACGGCGAAGTGAGGCCACGTCTCTATCCTGACATCTTCTCCTCAGCCTGCAGACATCTGAGCACGTACAGGATGACTTGGTAGCAGAAAATATATTGTTCCTAAAGACAGGAGAGGAGGAAATGATGTAATTAAGCCATTATAAAGGATTTATTATGGTTCTGTTAGTAAAAAATGAAAAAAAAAAAAAGTACATAGTCATAGTAAATATCAGGTATGACAATTAAAGCAAGCTCTATTATTATTATTATTATTATTATTATTATTATTATTATTATTATTAATACCTATTTTTATAATCAAAGTGTAAAAGTTAATAATAATAATAATAATAATAATAATAATAATAATAATAAATGTGTAATAAATTAGTAAATAAATAATAAATAAATATAATTTACCTATTAATTTGTTAAATATTCATTTTTTTTTACTTATTTATGCCTGAGCATATTATTATTATTATTATTATTATTATTATTATTATTATTATTATTATTAATACCTATTTTTATAATCAAAGTGTAAAAGTTACCTCAGTCTGCACCATGCCTTGTCTTTGCAGTCTCATTGTCCTCACCACATCCGAGATGTCAAACTGAGAAGAAGGACAGATTCCCAAGTGATTAATCAGTGATGTGTGTGAGTGGCAAAACAGCAGCAATCATCTGCAACTGTAAGTCTTTATAGTGTAAATATTTAAACTCTAAAAATCATCTGTAATAAAAACAAACAAAAAAACCTTGCTGCTTTCTGCTACAATTCTGCCTCGCTCACTGCGTTTATTGGAGTGTTAAATTATAGACTGCACCACTAGGGGGAGCTACAATGCCGTTTTGAGGCAGGACAAAGATTATGTAAAATTAAAATGTCTAATAAATGAATGTGACTTAATTATTATTTTTTTGTCACTCACATCCGTGTCTTTGCTGATTAAACCAAGAACGACGTCTATGCAGATGAGCGTTCCTGATCGGCCAATCCCGGCGCTGCAGTGGGTGATGATGGGCCCTGATTGGTGGATGTGTCTCATGTAGGAAATGAAGGTCAGGAGCTGTTCAGGCTGCATGGGAGTGCCGTGATCGGGCCAGCCCGTGTAGTTCAGGTGTGTGACTCTCTGGATTTCGTTCGTCTGAAAGGAAAGACACAACTGAGTCGACTGCAAGTAACTAAATCAACCGTTTTATAACGCTGCATGTCTCAGTCGTACCTGGACGTCCTTGACCTCTATAAGACGGATGATGAAGTTGTCCAGGTGCTGATCTTTGACCAGCGTGATCTGCAGCTTGTCGTCCACCATCTGCGGCGTGTGCGGCGTGTCGGGCCAGTACCGCTGACATTTCACCTTTCCTCCCTCCACCTCCTGGGTCATCATGGCGATAACGTTGGACTTCTGCTCCCAGACCATCTGCCAGAAATCTGCCAGCGTGGTGGGAAGTGGACCCTGGCACGCAATGTACAGAAAGCTCTCGTCCTTCACGGGCATCTTGATGAAGTTGGCGTTGATGTAGCCGCCGTCTTTGCCCAGGGTCACTCTCGTAGTGTCAACTGGAAGAAACATAAATACATAAATACAGGTTCTTTACACCTGTCGTGCTGCAACGTTCAACTTCAGCAGAAATGACAGACAAGTGGAAAGTGTTCACACTTACAGGGCACTATGTTTTTGTAACGGTTTTTCTTCTTGTTTTCCTGCGTCTGTCCAATCAAACAGTCGTCCAGCGGCTGTAAATTCTGCAGATTCTGTTTATTTAAAAAATATCAATCCAGAAATGTTACTTGTTAATCTACAAAAGGGTTGTTTTTAGCTGTACATGGTTACATTTCTTTGTGAAAATAGTACCTCAAACTCCTGTAAGGGGACCTTCTGCTCCAGCAGTCCTCTCATCATCCTCACCACGGAGTTGAGCTTCGGCCCAGTGTACTGGCCGTTGGGAACCACTTTGACCAGGGGCAGTGAGGTCAGCTCCTCCTCCGTGATGATCGGTCCATCTGAAAATAAAAATGAAAAGAATGGTTAAATTGCAAACTACAAAAGAAACTACCTCCAACTCACGTGAGATACCGTCAATAAGCCTGTGATACCCCTAACACACCTGAGATACCTACAAACTACCTAAGATACCTACAAACCTGCCAGAGATACCTCCAACCCCGTTGAGATACCCCTATCTGCCAACATACCTGAGATACCTCCAAAACACTTGAGATGCCTCCAACCTGCAACATTTCTGAGGTACCTGGAATACACCTAAACTACCACAAAGCCCTGAGATTCCTCATACCTCCTGAAAAACTTGAAAAACAGAGGTGCTCCAACCTGCCTCAGAAACTCCCAACCTGCCTGAAATTCCTCCAACCTGCCTGAGATGCTTCCAACCTGCCCGAGATACCCTCATCCCACCTGATATAACGCCACCCTGTCTGCAATGCCTCCAACCCATCTGAGATGCCTCGAAACTGTCAGAGATACCACCAACATACCTGAGATACCTCCAGCCTGTCTGAGATACTGCCAACCTGTCTGGAATACCTCCAATCAATCTGAAATACCTCCAACCTGAACATCTACTTCAAAAATGCTTCACATCAGTGACAGGACCAACCTCCAGTGAATTTGGAGTTGATGTTATCAATGGGGAGTTCATCGCTGCCCCACGTGAGCTCGTCCTCGTCCAGCTGTCCCGAAGACGAGTGCAGGTAACTAATGAGAGACAAAGCAAAATGAGACAGAGGTCAAGTCCGATTTCACATCATCTTCTGTCAGTCAAGTCAAATCCTCATTGCTGTCTTCTCACCTGTCGTTCTGTGGGCTGTCCACGGTGTCCTCTTTCCATTCTGTCCTCCTTGTTGTCTGGAAGAAATAGATTTTTACATCCAAACGGCTATTTGTTATGCTGAGTAAAACATACGGTGACATCATTCATCACAAATATTATATTATATGATTATATTGCTCACATGATTACCCTAAAAAACACTAATTAGTGTGTTAAGTATAGTGTTAAGTGTTATTGATTATTTCCTCATGCTGAACCTAATTGTGCTGAAGAAATTCAATTTTTGATAACGTGAACAATTAAAGGACGTCCTGTACCTCTGGAGAATCTTCTGGGAGAGAAGAACCGTCACAGTCTGTGTCTTCAGACTCCTCAGCTTCTAGTCTTTTCTCTACAGAGTCATAATCTATAACACACACACACACACACACACACACACACACACACACACACACACACACACACTTACTTTAATTCTACATTCGACAAGAGCTGAAATGGTCTGCCCCATCATCATAGATACTGTTTTTCTGGCTGAAACTACACACCTGATGAACTACATTGCTTATACTAAAAGTCATACCCCTCAGAAGAAAGGAACGCTTTGGATGGGGGACCACCGGTCTTTCACGGCACCATCCTCCCATAACTCAGCAGCTTAACTATCTCTGGCTCTTCACTCAGTCAAAAACTAACATGAAACTGCAGATGCTTCTACACTTACCCAGTTCTACTAACCGGCAATGTCAAATTTTCACATCAGGTTGTGTTTAAATGTTCTCTTATCACAATATTGTTGGTAATTTTACCATAAAAGCAAACGTTTCTGAGGATACAATGCAATTCTCCTTCAAATTTGTCCAAAATAGAATTTGGTGTATGTACCTATAGGTGGAAGTGCAGGTGGACTTTTGGATTTTCGTGCCTCTGGTGAACTACAGAGTTTTGTTTTCACTCCACTGTCTTCACTCACATCTAAAATACAAAGGAGCAACATGAAACACTGCTGTGATCATCACACATCACACACTCTGTGCACATGTGGGCACACTCAGCAAACACACACACACAATGGTCAGTTTTGGTGAACTTGATGGTAAGAGGAGAGGCTTTAGGTATTGTCACTGCTCTGTGTGTGTGTGTGTGTGTGTGTGTGTGTGTGTGTGTGTGTGTGTGTGTGTATGTGTGTGTGTTACCTGTGTTACCGTTGCTTGAGCTCAGAGGCAGGAAGCCCAGGTACGTGCTGGGGGTCTGATCAGGAGGTCGAGACACTACGAGGTGAACGACACCTTTAGCTTTCCGGATGGTGGTGACTGCTTTGGAATGTGACACACCAGTCATCAGCTCATCATTCACCTGTAATCACACACACACACACACACACACACACACACACACACACACACACACACATTCAATTTATTTAACACAATTCAATTTATTTAATTTATTTGTATAGCACTTTTAACAATGGCCACTGTCACAAAGTAGCTTTACAGAAATATATAAATCCGAGATATAAATTTTAAACTTACACATGTATAAATAATAATATAAATAATAAGCAAAAATAAATAAAATTTAGTTTCATAAACATTATTGAAATAATAATGTAAAATAATAAAAAAAAGAGCCAAGAATGACAAATAAGTCAAGCTAAACATGGACAATTTTAATCTGGATCTAATTAAATTAAAAAAAATAAAAATAATAATACTTCTTAATTTCTAAACCTTTACAAAAAGTTTTCTCTTTTAAGACAAAGCTCATTTCACTCACTTTAAGCAGACGATCCCCGACTTGTAACGTGGCGTCAGTGTGCGCTGCGCCTCCAGGAGTGATAGACTTCACGAAAATGCCTCTCTCTCCTCCGATGACGGAGAAACCCAGACTGCCGGCTGGAGGCTTCTCCAACTGCAGCCTGATGATCTGCTCCTGTGGGACGGAGACACGAGAGATGAGCTTTTCAGGAACAACAGGTTCTAGCCATCAAGGAAACTCATTACAGGAATGACATACACATGCTGTGACATACACACACCTTGTCAGTAAGTAAAATATTTAGTATTATTTCTCATGTACACACCTAGACTGACATTAGCTAAAAAACTATTTAACCAGCTAACCAGTGGGAACTTGGCAAATGATAATATTTTGAGTCCTAATTTAATCTTTTCCTGATTCAATTGATTCCTGATTCAATTAATTTGTTCAATCGATTCCTGACTCATTTGGTCCATTATTCATCAGGTAGTTATCCATCAGGACGGGGTGCCAACCCATCGCATGGCCCAATCTCACACACACACACACACATACACACATACACACATACACACATACACATACACACATACACACATACACACATACACACATACACATACACATACACATACACATACACATACACATACACATACACATACACACATACACACACACACACACACTACAGACAATTTGGAAATGCCTCAGTCCATTCCTTATTAACCCAATTCTTGATTCAATTGATTCCTGACTCATTTAGTTCCTGAATCATTTGATTCCTAACTCAGTTGATTCATCAGGAAAAACAAGCAATCTTTTTTGACAGCTGTAGTTAGTTGCGGTTACCTATGTGCTAGCTAGCTGTTTTTGTAGGGAGTACATTGTTTTCTGCTCACCTCAGAGGGACAGATGGCTTCCAAGTCATGATCATTACTATGAAGATAACCTGAGAAAAGACAGAGTGAGAGAGAGAGAGAGAGAGAGAGAGAGACAGAGAGAGAGAGAGAGAGAGACAGAGAGAGATAGAGAGAGAGAGAGAGAGAGTTTTCTTAATCTTTCAGAGAAGATGGAACAATGCAAAATAAGGAGTAACTATGTAAGGAATAAATCACTCCCTGTCATCTGTCATCTTGTTATGGGAAAATAAATCAACTTTGGGGTTGTAACATTAACTCTGATTCTTCACACTATCCCACTGTTGACTATTTTCCTATAACAGCATGTCTACAAGTTTTTTATTCCTCCTATACCACAGCAAATTGCCAACAATTACAATTTTTTATTTATTAAAGAACGACACACTACTTTTTGTACGTTTATAGTTACGTGAAATGTGGAATGTCTGCGAAACATGTTTGTTCCTGTTATCAAGTACATTAGAGCAGCTATAAACAGTCGTTCTCATACTTTTACAGAAAACCTCATAATTAACAACAGGTTCATTCTTTTTAATCAGTTTATTATTAGTCTTAGATTATGTGGAGTGTCTGCCGTACAAATCCCTGTCTAAGCTGTTACTATAGAAACGATAACAATATTAGAACAAGTGCATTAATATAAACCTGTGATTTGTAGCTGTCAGAGAAAATTAACAGCAATAAGCACTTTCTGACCAATGAGAATCCAGAACCGAACAGTGCTGTGGTATACATAAGTATATATACCATCATGTACTGGTTTAAGGAAATTTCACATGTATGTATCAAACAAATCCAATTACCGTATACTGGACTCTGGACTACATGCCCTCTTTAAAAAAAACAACATATATCTTAGAATTTTAGTTTATTGTTTAGGTCTTCAGCTTCTAATTTATAACTTTAATGGTTATATGCCATATACTAGTGGTTTTATGGTAGACGTGATACTCTAGGAGTTACGGTACGATCATGAGAAGGGACACTAACGTTAGCTTAAAAAAAAAAAAACCTATACCAGACACATTAATGTGACCTGCACAATGAAGTATGTATAGAATTTAAGAGCGCGTGACTTATATTTAGATACTGTAAATATGATATCTGCAAAATAAATGTTTCAAACTTTTAATAAATGCTTGTTAAATTATAAGGATTTAGCAAAACAAAGTTAACGGGGGTGGAAGTGTCGGAGTAAACTCTGTTCTCACCGTTCATACTCGATGTGTTGGTTTTTGAGCTGACGTTGTTGTTCAGGATCGAGATTCTCTCCTTCTTTGGACACACAGGTTTCCCGTCCCTGTATCACACACAGTCACATGACCCACAGAAACACAAGTCACTTGTGAATATGGCTATCAAGGTGCATAGGTGTGTGTGTGTGTGTGTGTGTGTGTGTGTGTGTGTGTGTGTGTGTGAGTGAGTGAGAGCTGAACAACTTTCACTATTTACATACTATTCACATATACAATATTTACTTACTTGAACACAAATAATCCACAGTCTAATGTTATATTCAGAAACGTTATTCAGAATGTGTTTCTGAATATTTTTCACATAGCAAAAGTGCTAAAAGTAAACGTGTGTTGTTTATGGAATAGGTATTATTCTATATAACTTAAATTTAATTGAAGCTGCATTTTTTCCTCTGGATGTTCTACTGGCCATTTAATGCACTATTACATCACACACCAGGAAGCCATTGTGGAAATGAAATTGTGGGAAAAAAAAATCTATGCAATTAATTAACATTTGAATTCATTTTTAAGTGTGTGTGTGTGTGTCTCACCTGGTGGCTTTGAGAGTAAGCTCTTGCGGTTTGAGCTGCAGAAGTCGGCGGCTCTCGCCGAGCATCAGCTCGTTTGTCGGTGCTCCGTTAATGTAGTGAATGAGGTCCAGTTTTCTTAGAGTTCCTTCTGTGGCGGCCATCGATCCTGGGACGATGTCCTTCACATAGAGGACACCAAACTCGCTGTCCTTACCTCCATCCAGCACCAGACCTGCGCCAAGGTTCCACAGAACAGAACTTAACACTTACTAATACTTAAAACTTCTACTGAAAGAACAGCTGCACAGCAGAGAGAGAGAGAGAGAGAGAGAGAGAGAGAGAGAGAGAGAGAGAGAGATGGACCTTCTCTCCTTTTCCTGTCCTCTGTTTCGGCCTGACTGTGTAAACACTGAAACCCGAATCCCTTGCGTGTCCTTGCCTGTTGTCTCAGATCCTATAATCTCCTCTTAGCGTGAAAAGGTGTGTTTTGTTTATGCTGATAGTGATCTCTGTGTGTGTGTGTGTGTGTGTGTGTGTGTGTGTGTGTAAATATTCACCTCAAACAGACTCGCACAAAGAGAATAGGTTAAAAAAATCTAATCCAAGTTATTCTCACCTCTCTCACAAACTTTACATCCCACATAGATATGTTACACCTCATGTAAGTTTGTGTAGCAATCAACTCAATTTCCTGGGCTATAAGATGCATTTTTTTTACACTCAGACAGCAGATCCTTCCACAACATATGTTAGAATATATAAAACATGTTTCTTAGTAACTAATACGTCCATTTTTTTTAGTATTTGTATGGTATGTGTGCTACACCAGTATTAGTGTCAACTTTCCGCTGACATACGAAGTATTTACACGTTTCCTGTCAAACAGAAGTCACTAAATTATAGAATTCAGAATGGTTTTATTTATATTAAATTAAATGATAAGATAGTGCTGAGTGCTTATAATGATAAACATACTTTATACCACACAACCAATGAATTCTGGATTCTGATTGGTTAGCATTTTGTACTTTTAACACAATTTGTCTAGGAATTGTGGTAATTAATAAGTAACGAATTTGTTTAAATGTGTAATTGGTATTTTTACCCAGCGAGTCAGTGGGGCACTGGAAGGTGATGTCAGGCAGAAGGTGGGCATCTATTGGTGGTTTAGGGGGTTCCAGGACTCGTCCCACGACCAGATCGACCACTCGCGGTGCGGCTCGGACGAGGTTTACCACCTCGGTGTGACTCATACCAGAAACATCAGTGTTATTCACCTGCACAGACAGACAGAAGGAGGAGAGGAAAAGCATGGAAGGATCAGATCGGCAAAATGGTACAACGTCTGCACTTTTCGTCAATGAAGTCAAAGATTACTCTTTACATGCTGTCCAAGATTAAACTGAACAGGTTATCATCCTAGAAGACGTGTTCTTGTGTCTCTAATTTCTGCTCAGCATTTTCATTTGTTTACCGCGCTTACCATTATCATGCGATCGCCAGGCCGAAGTCTGCCGTCGCCTTTAGCGGGGTCTTGGATGATGTCATGGATGTAGCAGTTGTGGTCATTTCCTTTAGTCAGCGTGAAGCCCAAGCTTCCTTTTTCTGACTTCACCAGAGAGATCTTGAGCTCCACTTCCTACATCAGTGACACAATTAACCAATCAGTGATCTTTCTCCTGGACGATAAACGCTGAAGCTTGAAAACACATTCTGCATCATTAGATATTAAGACAAGAAGCTGATGGGGAGCTTACAGGCAGGTAGTCATCTGTGTCTGGACTTTGCTCTGGAAGTGTGAGGTTGAGGGGGGTGGGAAGAGCAGGGGGCAAAGGGTGAGAACTGGGGTTTAGGAGGCCTGCTTCAGGAAGAGCTGGAGATGAGAGAAGAGGGGACGAGGGAGGAGGCCTGAGAGGGAGGCAGGGAGGGAGAGAGAGAGAGAGAGGGGGATCATTTTGTATTTGAGACAGTCGTGCCAATACAGGAAACACAAACTGAATTAATAGTTTTAAGATGCCTTCAATGCATCAGTTTTTCTATTCCACTGCAAGTCAAAAAGAAAAGAAAAACAGGAGCTAACAGAATGAGTTATAGCACATTTCAGCATGCATAATATCTACTTCTCAACTTATTATCTGTTATTAAATTAGTGCACTTCCTCATCCACAGCTCTAATCGCACCACATACAAGCGTCAACAACAAAGTTTTCTAAAAAAAAAAACCTCCTCTTTAAAAACAGTTATAAGGATCATCAGGTCCTGCTGGTGCCACTGTGCCAATGTATGAGTCACTTTTTTTTTTTTTTTACATCTAAATTATTTTACAGAAGGTGTATAAATGTTATCTAATATCATTTCACTTGTATATATGTTTACAAGTGTGTTTTTGAAAAAAGAGCATATTAACAGAGAACGTTCTAAAGTGCAAAGCTTACAGTTAGAGGAAGGGGTCAATAATACAACATAACAAGAACAAAAAACTAAAAAAGGTTGGTAATAATTACTTAACTAACTCAGACAGTAATTGATAACCTACTAACTTTCTTAGTGACTTACAGATTCTGTGCAACTTTCTAACTTGATAACTTATTTTTTATTAGATTTGTAAACTGATATAATACCAAGTTACTAATTTACTGACTTACTTTTTACTGAACTTACTGATGAACTAACTTAACATATTTACTCACTTACTAACTAACTTACAAATTTACTAATCTATGTACTTACTAAAAAATGAATGTACCAACTTACTAATTTACTTTCACAATTACTAATATACATACTGAATATATTAATTTACTACTTTACTAACTAGCTAAATTACTAACTAGATAATTTTCTATGCAACTTACTAACTTACTTGCAAACTTACTACATAACTTAGTAATGTGCTAACCTAACAAATTTACTAACCGACAACTAGTAAACTTATAAATTTGCTAACTTATGTACTTAACAATGTACTAATATACCAACTTACTAATTTATCTGCATAATTACTAACATACGGAATTATTAATGTATTAAATTACAAACTTGATCATTTTCTATCCAATTTACTTTACTAACTTACTAGTTACTAAAACGTATGAGTTACTAATATTTACTTGCATGCATACTAACATACTAATTTACCAACTTACTAACTAGCTATTTTATTAATTTACTAACCATGTTACTTACAACTTACAAACTTACTTTTAACATACTACTTAACGTAATAATTAATAATGTGCTAACATTAATTTACTTTTTTTTTTTAAACTTCTTTTGCTTCTACCTACTGGTTCACTAACTTCCTTTATGGCTTAATTACTCAAACACTTATATTTAATATATAAATATTAACTTAAGCATAAACACAGTTATGTATAATTCCGTTTCCGATTGATCTTTCTTTCATTTTTTTTTTTCAACTCCCTCAAATGTTTCTCAAGACAAATTTTCCTGAACGAAACCGGTCCCTGACCTCCTGCTGGTCTCGGGCCTGTCGGCGGACTGGCTGGTGCTGACGTAGGCCGAGCGGATGGTGTCGTCCATCTCCCAGGCGGGCTCGCTCTGACCTGCAGGACTGAAGCCCTCCTCCCCCTCCTCCTCCTCTCCCTCCTCATCAGTGCTGTCACTGTAGCTGTCTCTGCGGCTTGGCGACTTCATCAGCATCCTCTCCAGAGCCTGTTCCACGATGCCCAAAGGATTCGCTTTCTCCTCCTGAGGGGGAGGCGCCGGTTTCGGGGCAAGTTTTGGCTTCGGAGGAGGTTCCTTACGGGGGGACGGGGTGGAGGTCTGGGGGATGAAACATGAAACATTAAACATGATCAAATCCACTGTCAAAATAAATACTATCAATTACCAAATGATATTTTTCTCAACAAGATTCCATCCTTTGCAACTGATAAGGTGAGAACATTCTTTCTTTTAGGTCCCATTTTCACCTTGAATGGGCCTCATGCATCAATTCACGAATAATTATTTTTGTAACTTGTTCACAGGAGCATTCACACATAAGAAAAATGTCGTGTTCATGAACATTTAGTTAGTTAGTATCCTACTTTTCACTCCTGAGTTCACTAATGTGAACCTTGACTGATCAGCTTCGAATCGTATAATTATCGATAAACTACAGCGATTTTAGATATGGATTTATGCTGTCGAGTTTAAATCGCTTATTTATTCAGCTATTTATTTATTGCATGCAGGAATTTAATAAACTTATTGCAAAATGCAATCATATTATTCATATTAATGACTTGGAAGAAAGCGATTATGACTAGCTATGCAATTAGAACAAAAGTAATGGCACCCTATACAAGGAGGCAAAATGAGTGTATGTCTATGTTAGCAGAAATGCTGCAGCAGAGCTGCATTACTAGATGATTAAGCGCATGCCGCTCTTAGGAGGCGCTATTTCACCATTTAGTCGTCTCGTCATTGTCTTCAACTCTTTTATGGAGTTTGTGAGCAGGGCTAAATGGCGTGGCTTGGTCATGTACGGCCGATTGGCTTTTATCAACATATGTGAGTATGAATTTTTAGTTGGCTGAAAACATTTACACACAACTTCACTAAAAGTTGATAAATGAGGCTCAGTGAATGTCAAATTTTATCCAGTCACATTCAGACTATGAAAAGTGCATGTTAATCCAAGGCGTAAATGGGTTATTATATTTACATTTATTCATTTAGCAGACGCTTTTATCCAAAGCGACTTATAAAATGAGGAAAAACAAGCAAGGTTATATATTAGTATGGATCTGTAAAACCAACAGGACAGTCTGATTTATAATGTTCCACATTAGACCAAATTCATTTTAATAATAAATCCAGTGAATAAGGATGCCATTTTGTGTACTTGGTTAGAGGAATCCATGTCAGGAAGAACTCCTGCTTCAGGTCTGCACAGCAGCAACGTCACGTCCTGACCCGTCCCTCTTAAAGCCGAGATCACCTCCTGAAACACACAGAGACATTCGTGTTAGATAGAGATATTGAATGTTGAGGCAATCCAGGTTGCTAACTCGATAACAGAACAAAGTGGTGAAGTTACATCTGTGGTCATGCCCTGATAGATAATGTGTTTTTTTTACTACATTAAAATGTATTCTGGTGTAGTGCCACCTAGTGGTCAAACTAACTCATTAACCATTTGTGGTCATAACAGTAACTACACTTCATCACACCACACCACTTCATCACAATGCATTCTGGGAAAGTTTTGCTCTAGAATTCTACAGTCATGTTGCCTCGATTCAATTATCAAACAAACTTTATTAAATAAAGTTTTTTGTTACATCTTTAAGATGATGATGCTATTTAAACTCTGTGGTAACGGAGAGAAGAAGCTGACGAGGATGTGTTAAATACGGCATAACGTACGTGCTGCGTCAGCCCTTTGAGTGACGTTTGATTGACACGCAGGATGACGTCGCCCACTCGGATCAGACCGCTCTCGGCAGCCGGCTGGCCGGGGAACAGCTTCTTGACCCGGACCATGCTGGTACCGAGCGGCTCATCCGGAACATTCTCCTCACGGCTGAAGCTGAACCCGAGACCAGAGGTGTTCTTCAGCAAGCTCACCTCAAACACGTTATCTACAGGAGGAAGATACATACACAAGGTGGTGAGAAGTGGGGGTGTTCGACATTCAAAAATAAATTCTATTAATATGAATTTGATTTAAACCACCGAGACTGAGATAAGCCACACCAAGACGTAAGCATAGCAACAGCCATTCAGAGATAGACTACTGATTAATACATTAGCTAAATAAAGTGACAATCAAGTTGCTAATTCAGCAAAATACACACAAAGCCACACACAAATACACTAAAATAAACACTGTACCTGGTGTGATGAAGCTGTACTCTGCCTGGGGTTTTCTCACCGCACTCCGAAGTTGAGGTCTGGTGTCTCGGACCATTGAAGTGCCCTGAGGGGTGAGAGGAGCGTGAACTCTGTCCTCCGGGAGCTGTCCTCTCTCCAACAACAGATGGACCACCTGAAAGAGAGCGAAGAGGGGGGGGATTTGAGAGGGAGAGGGAGAGAGAGAGACATGATAAATAGATAAATAGACAAAGAAAGAAAGATTTAAAAAAGAGAAAGAAAGAAAGAAAGAAAGAAAGAGGGAAACATGGGTGTTAGAAAAACGAAGTATAGGGAATAGTCTAATCTACGTCTTTGCAGCATTTAAAGACTGACAGCTTGCTAAAACGATACAGAAACTGTGCAATATTTCTGCAACAGTAAACAGGAGAGCTGGTCACAAAAATGTTAGATGCCTCATTGTGGGGTTTTCAGTATCACTGCTGTCATTATTATCCATAACAAAGCAAATGCTGTAATACATTACTCTGATTGTATCAGGATTAACCTCTCAAAAGACTGCTTACAATTATATCTCAACGCTTCCAATATGGTGGACGGACAGATATATCACTTTATACCACAGCGTATTTGAATGCACGAATCTGATTGGTCAGAAGGTGTGCATTATTTTTCATATAAAGGCACAGCTAGTTCCTGCTACAACATGAACAATAGGTTAATATTAATGTGCTCCTTCTAATATCTTACTGTTTCTATAGTAACAGCTCATACACAGGGACTCGTACGGAGAACACTCCACATAATCCAAGACTGATGAGCAACACTATATTACACATTATTTTTGGATAACAGCACAGTCTGGAGTGTGTTATTTCTTACAGAGCTAGTGAAAGCAGCTGATTCTTTAGTGCTCCTCACCTGTCCTGTGTCTCTCAGAGCCTCCACCGCCTCCTTATGAGTGGCTCCTTCCAGACTTTTCCCATTCACAGCCACCACACGGTCTCCTGAACCACACACACACACACACACACACACACACACACACACACACACACACACACACACACACACACACACCCACCCCTCACATTTTTACTCAGTATCTCCCTTCACAGTTTTTCACAATCACAATCTGCCATGTTTTTTTTTTAAATTCTGTTCGAATATACTAAAATCAATCTGCAAACAAAGCAAACATCGCAGTCTTATATGCAAAACTGAATAAAGGGTGGAACTTGTATGTGAATTGAGTGTACAGGTTCAATGTTCGTAGGTTTATGTTATGTATCAGGTGTGAATTCTGGATAAGAAGTGAAAAAAAGATGGGCTGCAATTGCAATTACTTTAAATACTAACGCTAAATGTAATTCTTTACCTTTCTTGATCCTCCCATCCAGCTCGGCTGCACCTTTAGGGACGATCCCTTTGACGTAGATCCCGCCGTGCCTGACTGACGTATTGGAGCCGCCCTGCGTCACGCAACACAGCCGTTAACACACTTCTGCATGATGGCTACGTCTCACACTCTAATCTAGTCTAGGAGGGTTTTGCTAGGTTTCTGATACAGGGTCTGATTGTATTTGAGCTGTTTCTACTGGGCAGCTGTTATAGTGTGGCTTCATTACACATTAAACCAAAGTGGTGTACTGAAAAAATAATGCAATTATATAGATTCAGTCATTACGTGGACCAAGCTCTAATCAATGCCAAGTAAAACCAGCTCGTTTATTAATTTGTGAATATTGTAGGATGTTTATTGCTCTCAGAATGAACAGTAAATCATGATTACTATCAGGATTGATTTAGATTGAAGGGTAATGCAAAGCACGTAAAAGTCACTCCGAGACAGAAATCACACTGCAGCAAGCCGAGACAGTGAACTTCTAATGCAATCCAACACCACTATCACTTAGCAATACCTTTTTTTTTTTTATTTATTATTTTTAAAAATAATGTCGTGTAATCTATCAGACATGGGCTGTGATGCAGCTTCAGGATAAACACCTTCACATCGTTCACATTTCAGGTCCAATCCTTATTCAACACACCTGATAATCAAGAGCTAATCAAGAACTGCATCCCAAATGCTAATGTCTGATAGACGAGTTCTTGGTAGAATTTACTCTTAAAAGCAAATAATGCTTATAAACTGTTGTTTGATATGAAAAAGATGACTTAGTAGAAAGGATAGAGTTGGGTGTGTTGGTGTGTTGTGCTTGTTTGCTAGCTCATCAACTAATTAGCGGTTCATAAGAAGTGGCATTTCTCCTAAACACACTCAGCTAAAACCTGACTGAGGGCACAAGGATGCTAAACAAATCTGGGTCATTGCGATGACTAACTTTATGCTGCCTTTATGTTTTATTTACTTACAAAAACACACAAACACACACGGAAAATAATGAAAACATGAATCAGGAATCTAATGGAAGCCACAAAGCCATTTGCAGTTAGCTGTCATTGCTAAGTGTAATTACTCTATAGTATTATTCATACAAAATGTTTTTTTTTCTTTCATAATTTAACAATACATCTGAGGGAAATGTTGATATTCTTGATAACTCTGTCTTGTTTCCACTTTCACTCTGCCTTTACTGTCCATATAAAAAACTAACAATGGCTATTTGTTAACTAGCAAGTTTGTTGCTAAGTGTATTTACTGTGTAATTTTAGTCATACACAATGTTTTCTCAGTAATTTAACAACACATCTAAGGAAAACATTGATATTCTTGACAACTTTGCCTCCTTTCTACATTCCTCAGAGTCATTAGCTAGCCTGTGTTGTATGCTCATATTTCCCAGTTGCCAAGCAACAGTGTGACTTTAAAACAGACACAAGTTAGCTGTCAGTGCTAGTGTATTTACCATGTAATTACGGTGTAATTTTACTCATACTATGCCTTTTCTTAGTAATTCAACACCACATCTGTGTGAAATGTTGATGTTCCTGACAAATTTGTCTAGTTTCCACTGTTACGTTCTCTTTATTTTTTATATAAAAGACAATGGCTTTTTGCTAGCTAGCTAAATATCATGCCTCAGTCATTAGCTAGCTTATGCTCTGTGTCCACATTTTACTTTATAACACAGATCAGTTATCATGCAGTTACTGTGTAATTTTAGTCATATGGTATATTTTCTTAGTAATTTAACAACACATCTGAGGCAAATGTTGATATTCTTGACAACCTAATTTCTACAGTTACTTGGGCTTTACTATGCATATAAATGACAACCGTTACTTGTCGCTACCTAAACATTGTGCCTCAGTCATTAGCCAGCTTATGCTTGGTGTCCATGTTTCCCTGTTCTCGTCATTTTAAACAAGCATATTGTGTGTTTCCAATGTTGAAAGCACAAATTCAGGAATTTCATTTAACAGCAGTAGTGCATTACGGGTAATACACGGTTCCATACTAGCATTTGGGGGGAGAAAAAAAAAAATTCTTGTTAGAACCAAATCAGTGAGTTGTAGTGTTTGGAACATTTCCCAAAATGGCTAAAAGCACTAGCTAGATGTGAAATCTATTGTTCGGGATAAAATCAGAGCCTGAATATTAGAGCCAGGTGTATTAAATAAGAGTTGGCGGTAAATGTTAAGGATCTGATTTGCCCCAGTCGTGCTGCTACCGTGTTTGTAATGTGTTTCGGTTTTACCGTTCGCAAAGCGAGATGGAGGAGTTCATTTCAAAATGCTTGTAAAAACCTGCATGCAAATGCCAAGAGAGCCACTACTTTCCCCAAAACTGAAGCCAAGCGAGGAGCTTCAAAAAAGCAGCACCGGCTACGGAGGAGGGGAAACACAGCAACAAAACACACACACAGCAATAAGTAAACAAAAAAGGGGAAAAAGGAAGAAATCAAGAAAGAGTGAAAACCTTTCCGAACAGTACCGTGACACTAATGCCCAGACTGCTGTCTATTTTGGACAGCTCAACGTCAAATAGATCTCCGGGCTGGAGACTATTGACTGCTGGGCCACTACCACTTAATCCGTCCATGACGGAGACGTCCTGCAAACAGAGAAGAGCTGCGTAAATACACACACGTAAGGCCACAGCCTGGGGGAAGGGCATGCAGGGGTCGAGAGAGGTCAGAGGTTACAGGGTGAAGGGTCTCAAGCTTTGCGCAGGTCAGCATCATGCGTTCACAGATTGCATCCACATTCAAAATGCAATTCAAGGTCAAAACAGGCAGTTAGCCGAGAGTTGTGGAGGTGAAATTTTTATGGAAATCCCAGAATAACATTTATATTAAATGTATGTGTGCTACACAAGAGTTTAAATTACTGGTTGACTTTTCTTCATAAGTATTACTAGAACAGTTTGGCCAGTTTTGTACAATTGTAGTTAATTAAAGAAGGCATGTTTAACATCATATGTTTTGCTTCTTTTGTTTCACACCAGAGCTACAAAGCTAAAGTAGCTAACAATTAAGAGAAACTTATAGCCACCAGTTTAGCACTGTGCTAACTGTATACTTAAATCACCCACTCACTTTAGTAAAACCTGTAAAATCTGCACATAACAGGTTTAAAACAAATAGCAAAATAAACCCTTATTTAAAATAAATATATAAATTTAATTGGAACTCCCAACTTTAGGCCACGCCTCTTGACAGAATATGATTGCTGGTGTGGAGTGAGTAAATTGAAAAAAAAAGTTATTTGGCTACTGCTGTTTTTACCTCTACGACATTCTTTTTTCCCCCCATTTTTCATTTTTCCATTATTGTCATGCAGCAATGTTGGTGTTTTTGCTTAGGAATTTAACACATCTGACAAAAATGCTCATACTCCAGACAACTTTGCCTCGTTTCTTTCACTCTGTCTATATAAAAGACAACAGATGCTCTGTTTCCATATTTCCCAATCGCCTAGCAACAGTGTTAGAATTAGTGTTAGAGTCAGAAACCATCACAAGTGGTTCTCCATTTGAGAGACGGAACAAGTCCACAAAGCTGTTGCAGATTGCACGATGATAACGTGGCGGCTACAAGCTTCCATTACTTATTAGCTACATTAGCCTTATAGCTTGAGTGTAACTCTAAAGATGTAAATGTCAGACAGCAAACATGGCTCAGCTGATTGGCCTTAGGGGTAAAATCACAAACTTTTAGCTCAACTATTCTTTTAAAAAGGTAAGTGTGTGATGATATCTATGTGCTTTATTTATTGTAAAATTAAAAAACCTACCAAGGCAGGTTAACTAAATGATACTGACAGTATAACTGAGTTCTTCTGTCTTAGTACTTTTCTTTTTACCTGCAATGCCTTACATTTAATCCATTAAAACCGAGAACATGAAGGACCATAAAAATAAAGTATGTCAGCAAAGTAAAAATACTTTCTAAAATTAGATTAACTAATAAACATGTCCATTTAATTTCCTCAGACTCATCCTTCACATCGTTTCAAGTAATCGAGCATTTATTGAAAATATGAAATACAAAATACAAACAGAAGATAATCATCTTTCTAAAACAAACAGTAAATCATTCACGCTAAGCTCTAAAACAAATCAAATCACTATGATCTCAGACACTACCTTCATAGACTTTTGCTTGTCCTGGTTACTCGAGTGTGTGTCCTCGTCCATGTCCGAGTCGCCTCTGTCCGAGATCTCCGGCTCTTTCGGGGCCTCAGGACCTTTGGGTTTCCTGGTTTTGGGGGGCAGCGCTGGAGGGGTGGAGTCAGCCCCGCTTTCATCTTTCTGGTGCACGCCGTTGAGTTGTGTCTGTGGGAAGCTTCCTGCTACGTTCTTACCGAAGAAAGGAGGGAAGGTATGAGCCAGTTCCTCGGAGGAAGAATCCACGTCTACTTCCTGTCTCGACTTGTCTTTGTAGTGGGAGAGATCTGAAGGAGAGTCTATGAGACAGACGGGTTTGATGTTCAGATCAGAAAAGCAGCATCGTGTCTAAACCTGCCATGGACATTACGACCAACCACATCACCAACTGATCGAAAAAAAAAAAAATTTAAAAAAACACGCTATGAAGCATCGTCGTTACTGTTTTCGATGGTACTGGCCTCAAATTTTCTAAAAAGATGAAGGACACTAAATATCATACAATGTAAATGTTCATTTTCATCGTCATGTTTATTTTAATTGATCCATTTTAGCTCATCAAAACAATTTTTTTCATATTTTCATCTCTTTAATAGGTAGTATGATAAAATCTGGTGTTCCACAAGGCTCTGCTTTAACACCCATACTCTTTTCCCTGTATATGCACCCATTTGGGCAAATCATCTTGTGTTAAAATGTTAAAAATGTATATTTTGTATATTTTGACAGGGAGGTTATGAAGTAAGGAAGTACCTGCAAACAGTGGCTCTTTAGGCTGTGACACCAGCAGTGTGACATCATCTGGAGAGCTCTGCAAGATCTCCACAGTTTCCTCGTGAGAAAGACCTTCAACACTGACATTGTTCACTTTGAGCAGCCGGTCACCTGCAGCCACGACACACACAACAGTGAAAGATGATACTTAAATCATTAGCAGAATGTTACTATGAATTTTCCACATCAGATTAGTATTATTATTTTTTTAAGTTAGCTGCTATAACATGCTAAATTCATACCAGTTATCTCCACAACCTTCCTCTTGTGGTCAAAGCTGGTACTGCATGCTGTGTTAGATACATTTTTTTATACAAAGATCTTTTGGATACAGTGAGGAAAATGTTTTAGAAGTGACTGGTCTAAAATTGTAATGCAGATACTGAAGAGGAAAAAAGTGGAATTGTTTTTTTTTCCCCGGTTCCTTAAACTTCAGAGATTTTGGACATCAGAGCGCAGTAAATGTGTGTTTAGCAGGTTGTGTGACGTTTGTGTGCAGTCAGACTGCAGTGATGTGTATAGAAGTGAAGTGAAACAGATTTTAAGCACAGTGATCTGATATTTCATATCGTCCGCTCATAAACAAACACACACCTGGTTTCAGGCGTCCATCGACGTCAGCAGGTCCCCCTGGAGTGATGGAGCTGATGATGGTGCCCAGATCCATCCGGCCTGCACTCTCTCCTCCACTGATCTGAAAGCCTGGAGTATGTACACACACCCACCCACACACACACACACCCACCCACACACACACACACATAGCTGTCACATCTCCAGGGTTTAATTCTCTCATTATGCAAATTTTGACTGTGCACATATGCTATAGCAGAAATTAAAAAAAAAAAACGCTATTTATTTTGCTTATGGAAAATTCAGTGTCTGGATAAAGACAACAGCGGGTCCATGATAGCTCGATGACATCATCTTTGCTAAGTAAAACAGCTATTATTTAGCTCTGTCAGGCGCAGAGGCCACGCCTCTTTCCCTGTGACTGACAGACACAGAGACCACACCTCATTCCATCCTAGAGTCAGTATACATTATTCACATGTTTTATATCACCTTCCCATTTATTCCTTTATGTGTGTGTGTGTGTGTGTGTGTGTGTGTGTGTGTGTGTGTGTGTGTGTAACTCACCCAGGCCATACTTCACGTCCTTCTTCAGACTGACGCTTTTATTTTCACGCTCAGGGGAAGGCAACATGTCCAACTTTTTCTTCAGGGAATCTGTAGAGAAAAAAATGTTTCAGTGATCTATATTTCAGTGAAAATATATTCAGTGAGTATATGAACTTTAAAAAAAAACACAGAAATTATAGACACAAACACAGAGATTACATACAAAGCCACAGAAATTACACATGCACAGACACAATATTTAGATTAGATTAAATTATTTAGATTAAAGCATGTGGAGAACATGGAAAATTTTTATTGGCATTTATTACAGCAGTGGGCGTGTAGGGACGAGTTACATCCTCATAAAACAGAAATATAAACACACACTCACACGCATACACTCAGTGATGGTTTGCTTAGCCATATTTACATGTGTGTAAATATTCATATTCTAATAACTACTCTTTAGTTTTAAAATCGAATAAAGTGATTAGCGACGACATTCACATTAGCACAACTCGCAAAGAACGTGATTAACAACAATAAATGGCATTGAATCTTACCAGTAATTCCTACTGATGAGACTGGGGTAGAAGATAAGTCCGAGCCATGCATGCTAACACCTGAATACACACACACACACACACACACACATACAGAGCTTGAGGAACACATTTCCTTTCCTGTTTCCAATTACAGAATATATAATGATATACAGTGACAGCACCAGGTACAAAAGGTTGCTACTTTACACACTTTATTTAAACTCAAATATTTCAGGCTGCTGACCTTCGACATACGGCGCTCCGCTCTCCTCACAGGACGACGTGTCTGAATCCTTCGTTAGGTTTTTCGAGCTCCAGTTCGGAGTGTCAGGGTGGCTCATGGACCTGAAAGCAATGCGGGAAACGACGAAAAGAGGAGAGAGGTTTTTTTAAAAAAAATTCCTGTTCGGTATCATTTTTTCATTCATTTGGAGTGATTTACAAATCGTGAGATGAAAATCAACAATTAATAATAATAATAATTTATATGTAATAATAAATATAGTAACTTATACGTAAGCTTCAAAATTAATTATAATAGTTTTATTATTATTATTGCTCCATTGCTGTCCCATTTTTTAAAATTATGATTGTTTTGTTATTTGATATTAGTGTTTTCGTGCGTTTCCCCACCTCTCCTGCTGTCCATGAACAGTGATGGAGTCGGTATCGGAGCTAGCGCGGTGGTGTACGGAGGTGAACGGTGCCCCCCGGTGCTCGGGAGACTCGGGCAGCTCGCCCAGGTTGTGATGAGAGCGGCTCTTCATCCTGGAGCTGGAGTTTGTGCTGAAGGCAGGAAAAGCTCGTTCCTCTGAGCTCGACATCCTCTTCAGGCTGTCTGGGTTGGAGCGGGTGCTCATTGTAGCGCTAGCTGCTAGGCTGGCTAAGCTAACGGCCCGGCCCAGGCTTTCAGGACCCACAGGGTACTGCAGCATGTTCAGAGGAGAGTTTTCTACATAAAGAGAAAGTGGAAAAAAAGAATTTTTTATTCATGCTTTGCTGAAAGCTCTTTGTTACTCTTTGCTCTTTGTTAGTTTTCAATCTAATTTTTATTATTTATTTATTTCTATTTTACAGAGCAATACAAATGATGAGTGACGAGTGACTGCGCGGGGGACGAGTGACTGCGCGGGGGACGAGTGACTGCAGGGACAAGTGACGGCGGTGACGAGTGACGGCGGTGACGAGTGACGGCGGTGATGAGTGACTGTGTTGTACCGAGCTCCTGCTGCTCCTGGTTGCTCTGCCGTGTTTTCATCTGCTGGTGGAATTTGTACTGCTCTAAGCACAGCTGGAGCAGATACTGACACGTCTTCTGACTGTCTGTCTGGAACACGTGTTTGATCCCATCTGATGAGTTCTGCAGACAAATCTTCTTTTTCTGGAACACACACACACACACACACCCCATCTACAGGTTTCTGTATAACGTGTTTGTTTTTTTGTTATTCAGTAGCCGAACTATTTGGCTATTTGTGAACAATTACTGAATGCCAATATCCTTTCTTTCTTTCTTTCTTTTGGCATTTGTGAGTTCAGGAGCACGTAACATATGTGATGATGTAATATACATAAGATACATGTTTATATGTTGTGTGTAACATGCAGCTCTTACGGTGAAGGAGCTCTTCTTGGTCTCTCTCCAGGGGAACCTCAGCGCCGGGGTTCGGTTTCCGTTCAGCACCTCGAAGATCTGGATGCCTTTGGAGCAGACGCCCATCTGGATTCCTGTCTGAGATCTTTTCTCAGGCAGCACGCGGTGGAAGTGAACGCCATACTCCGTCAGCCGCTGACTCACCTACAGCACCAAGACAAAAACCCACCACATCACATTACATCTCATCTCATCCCATCCCATCATGTCATCCCATCCCAATCCATCCCATCTCATCACACCCCGTCCCATCCCAATCCATCACACCTTATCTCATCCCATCCCATCTCATCACACCTCATCCCATCATGTCATCCCATCCCAATCCATCCCATCTCATCACACCCCATCCCATCCCAATCCATCAAACCTTATCTCATCCCATCCCATCTCATCACACCCCGTCCCATCACGTCATCCCATCCCAGTCTATCCATCCCATCACACCTCATCCCATCACATCTCATCTCATTCCATTCCATCCCATTCCATCCTATCCAATCCCATAATACGAGATCACCCTGACTTTAAAGTTAGAAATAACTAACACCAGAATATGAACCTTAAAAATGATGTGCAAGGAAATTCCAATTAATAAAAACAGATTAAACATAATGATGTAGCATTGCTCAGAGTCTCAATGTTCAATTAAATCACACAGAAAACATCTGCAGAATGATGGTGGTGTATGTATGCGCACTGCCACAAGAGGGCACTCTAAATGTAAACCACGATTAACACATGACAGCAAATTGGACTGAAATTCTTAAATTTCTCTAGACCAAAGCAATTCCCAACGTTAATCCATATAATGCATTTACATACATGTTCAAAATGTGTTGTGTGAGGCTGGGTGATACGCCAAAAATATATGATGAAACAAATGATTCAAGACTGAAGGGGGGGGGGAATGTCTACAAAACAGACGATTTAACACCAAAAAGGAGGGAAAAAATCTATAAAAATAAAAAATAAATAAATGTGTAACATATATGCTCATGTACATGCTTTATTTTAACACTGATATTTTTAAGTCTTTAATCCGGAAGAAGTGAACAGACGGTAATAAAGATTAAGTACTCTGTACACTCTCAGCCCAAGATGGCTGAGACGTGCTTCTAGTAGGAAAGGAAAAAAAAAAAACCCAGACAACCACAGCGTTGTGTTCTTCCCGTTTCACTGGCACACAGAAATCCGGCTGATCCAAATGTTCTGCCTAAAAAAATACACGTAAAGCCCAAACTGGCCCAAATGGAAAGATCTGGGTTTTACCACTGTCAGAAAAAACAGCTGCTATGTTTTCAATCATTAAAACTCTCACGGAAGCACAGACTGAACTCGATGAAATCGTCTAAAAAAGTGAGTCAGCACAATTTCTTACGAACCGCAACTTATTTTATGTGACACATTACGTACAAAAGCAATGCGGCCCATTCTGGCCTAAGAGTTAATGTGCAGCATCAGAGATAATCAGAGATAATGCGCTCCACGCAGATAACATGTGGCGCATGTAAGGATTAAAACACTCGGTGGCATGCTGTTATAGGAAAATAATCAACAATGGTGTGATGTGATAAAGCAGAGATACTGTTCCAACACTGAAGTTGATTATTTTCCTATAACCGCATACCCTAAAGTGTTTTATTCCTCTTATACAACAACAAGTTTTCGATAGTTACAATTTTTAAATTATGAACGACATGTCATACTTTTTATCCATTTTTAGTTGCATTTAATGTACAATCTCACTTGTCATGTTACAGAGAAACTGCAAAGACCTCCGTCCTGAAGATGCCAGAAAACTACTGATTGTTACAAAACCCTGACACTGGAGACTCCTTCCATAAAGGTGAAGTAAACTTCACCATATCAATGATTACACACGTTTTTCTGCAGTAAATAAGATAAACATTTTTATTATTAGGTTCAGTTTATGTCAATGAGCTGTTACTATAGAAACAAAAATGTATTAGAACAAGCGCATTAATATATACCTGTGATTTGTAGCTTCACTACTGTCAGAACAGCTGTTACTGAAAATTAATCAACATCTGGTGTGGGATAAATATTAATATAGAACATTAACAGAACTGAACCTAATACAGTTTCCTGAGGGACACAAGCAGCCCTTGAGGAAGGACACGGACACACACACACACACACACACACACACACACACACACACCTTAAGGAACTCGAACTCGGCTTCGTCCTCTTTGGCTCCGTAGTAGTTGCTGTGCAGTTTGGAGAGTTCCTCTTTCATGGAGCTTTGGTCCAGCTTCTCCATAATATTAGCAGGAAGGTAATGCTCCGTCCTGAAATACGTCTTTCCATGGAGCTGAGAGAAACCGTGAAGACAAGCGTGATTTATTCCCTTTAAATAAAAGTCTGATATTCCTGAATCCCAATTAAGTTCCAGGTTTTAACATGACCAAATGTGGAAAAATTCAAGAGGGTGAATACTTGTGTGTGCCACAGTACATCAGATTGTCAATCACTTCAATTTTGTTTTTTACCTCGGGCTGATAGTCGCCGATCTCAGCCTGCAGCGCCAGGGAGGCCAAAATCATCGCGTTCTCCATGCTGCAACGCATTCGCTCCTCCAAAATATCCTTCCGCAACTGCAAGTAGTACTGGTGCTTGGTCATGGGGTGCCTTAGGAAAACCAAACAAGTAGTAGTCAGGGTAAGTGGAAAAGAAATGGAAAGATATAAGCAAGCTTTAAAAATAAGAAAAAATAAATTTAAAAAAATCAAAACAGGAAAAATATAAAATGTTCAGCTCATGAAGCACTCAGAACTGGGGCTGGATGCCAATAATTTTGATCAGAGGAATCCAAACGTGCATTATTGCAGAAAAAAAATCCACAGTGATGGACCGCAGACCATCTCTAACTAAATAAAATAAAATAAAGCAATAGGCTTAGTTGATTACTATCATTATATTTTTAATGCTTAATGTTCTTTTTATCTTTATGAAATATTTAAAGATATTTTAAAAAGTTTCTTTTACTAGATTAGATTAGATGCATCTTTTTTGTCATTGTGCAGAGTACAAGTACAGAGCCAATGAAATGCCGTTTTCGCATATCCCAGCATGCTAGGAAGCTGGGGTCAGAGTGCAGGGTCAGCCAGGATACAGGCTTTGTGTGTTGTGCAACTCTACAATCGCTGTCCCAGACCCTTTACATTAATATTACATTAAAGGACACTCGGCAGCCATTACCTTATAATGAATTTCCTGGTTACATAACTGCACTATTTGACCATGTAGTACACAGTTACAGAAGGGAATGATTTCTAATCGCACTATCCGGCGTCACCCAGATGAGGATGGGTTTGATTTTGAGTCTGGTTCCTCTCAAGGTTTCTTCCTCATATCGCCTCAGGGAGTTTTTCCTCACCACCGTCACCTCTGGCTCACTCATTAGGGATAAATTCATAAATTTAAAATGTATATACTGAGTTTATATATTTCTGTAAAGCTGCTTTGTGACAATGTCCGTTGTTAAAAGTGCTATACAAATAAAACTGAACTGAATTGTCAAAATATTCTGCATAAAACTTAAACTCTGATTCAGTCTCCGCTAAAGCCAAGACAAACATGAGAAAATCCTGTAGTCATAAACACAAGAGTGAACACTTTGTCTAAAAACTCCCGACCAAAAGCATCCTGGTGACCTACTGGATGAAGCTGACATCATCGTGGAAGAACTTGATGCGAAGGAATAAAGTGAAGTTGATTTCTGTTTTCCTTTTTTTTGGATCGTCTTTCCAGCCATCTGGAGCCACCTTCGAGATTCTGGCGTCAGAGTCGATGAAGAAGAACTCGTCATCTAGAAAAACAACCCCGAAAATAAAGCCAGAGCTAACACACCATGCTGTTATGTGTGTGTGTATATATATATATATATATATATATATATATATATATATATTTATAATGTATAGTTTCACTAACAAACTCTTAGTGAAGCGCTGCATTAAAAAAATGGTGTTGAATTGTCATCTGACCAGAGTTTGTAACTGTGATGTCATTTACCATGATATTACATGATCATATTGCCCAGCCCTAATCTGCATCATGCATATGAAGTTCAGTTCAAATTACATTCAACTTTATAACATGTGTTTAGGTTTAAAACCTTTTGGGGAAATTGACTGACTGGTCAAAGTGTTTTGCTTTAATTTGAAAGAAAACAGGAAATGAATATCTGATCAGAAAATCCAAATTAGTGTCAGAAACAGGAAAGTGTTGATGTGTCATAAAATCTAAGAGCCAGTCAGGGTCTAATATGCAAATGAAGACCACGCAAAACTGGTTTACACGGAGAAGGAGGCGTAATCATGAAATCTTGATGGAGATGAAAGTGTAGTCGCTTCTATCTGTTATATCGTCTCAAGAAAACAGCATCGAGCGATTAAAAAAATGAAATATTTCTCAATTTATTCCAAGTAAGGCAGGTCACGATATTTCCCTACTCTAATGTAGCGCGTTTAAAGGAGTGCATGCGTATCTGGCTTTAACAGAAGACTATGGTGATCCTGATGCAAACACAAATCCATTAGGAATTATTATTAACATAATAATTAACAATGTGATCAAATCAAGTGGATCCAAGAGTGAACAAATCATTCCCATGTCTCTGTAGTTCACCTTGGAAAGCACTAAATGTATTTTTAAAATGTTTAAAATATATTATTCCCTTAAACCAACAGCAATGTCAAACAATTTCATTTTAAATCGCTTGCAAGGGATTCAGAATAAAGGCAAACACACAAACACACACACACACACACACACACAGAGCATGTGATGTCTCACCTTTAAGGTAAGCCAGGCCAAAGAGGTGATGCTCCACCAGACCCACGTGTGCGATCACCATGTCCAACACGTCCTTACACACGGCCTTCACGTCACAGCTCACCTCCAGCTTCTGACCGTTCAGCAGCACCACAAATACCTTCCGCTGGCTCTCCTCCACCTTCCCGCGCTTATTCTACACACACACACACACACACACACATATGCACATTACACTCAGTGGGAGGACCAATAACCTCTCCACCAATAAGATCAACATCCTAAAGGCGGCACATTCAAATATATGCAAATTTCTGTGTCTTACCATTATGGAAGAGGGAACGTTCAGAACCACGCACGGCTCAGTGGACATCTTCGCAAACTCAGGACCGAAAAAATTCTACAGACACAGAGACAGAGGATAATACAGGAATTTAAATAATAAAATAAAATCAGACCAACCTTACTCTCTCTCTCACACACACACACACACACACACACATACTCTTAAGTGAACTGAAAAAAAAACTATGAAACATAATTAATGCTATATAATAAGAATGTGGGTAAGAATTTTATGGTTGATTTATTGCTCAGCACCTACATTTAATAGTAATTACATCTAAAAAAAAAAATGAATAAAG
This sequence comes from Pangasianodon hypophthalmus, assembly GCF_027358585.1. Taxonomy (NCBI): domain Eukaryota; kingdom Metazoa; phylum Chordata; class Actinopteri; order Siluriformes; family Pangasiidae; genus Pangasianodon; species Pangasianodon hypophthalmus. Next base: position 23,688,976 of record NC_069724.1, read on the forward strand.
AAAAAAAATGTATGAAAAGAAACAAAAATGTAAATGTGTTTATAA